>NC_064619.1:230926948-231233198 GCF_023898315.1 Schistocerca nitens
ACAGAGAGATATTACATGAAAGCTAGAAATTACGGCTGCAAACGATGATGACGTTCGGTTGGCGGGGCGCTAAACTGCTTGGTTATCAGCGCCCGTCCAAATTCCCAACTTTTCCTCAGTCCAATCTCGCCAGTTTCATGAATGATGATGAAATAATGAGGATAACACAAACACCCAGTCATCTCGAGGTAGGTGAAAATCCCTGACACCCCCGAGAATCGAATCCGGGACCCCGTGCTCGGGAAGCGAGAACGCGACCGGGAGACCACGAACTGCGGACGGCAGGAAATAAGCTATGAGTTTATCCAAAATGCTCCTCAGACGAATCTTAAAAGTTCTGCTGCCACAGTAGCATAATTTTCCGGAATCTCTCTCTCGCTCGGCTTCATTTTATTGTGTACTTCAGTATTTCTCACGAGCGATTCTCTCCCGTTGATCGAGCAGTCCAGTAATTTGGGAAAGTTTAACATTGTCAGCATATTTTGCCCCTCATTCAGTGCTATAGTGTTAACTGATTAAGTGACATTCTTGTGTATTAGCCATTGACTTTATTCATAATATCTGTTTATTTAAGCCTGTGTGACATTGTTATTTGCATAGTGTTGTGCACTGAGATGTACACTGATATGTACACAGATGGTGATAGTATCACGTTCACAAGGTTTAAAATGGCTGTGCTTGGCGGAGCCGTCATTTATACACAAGAGTTTTATGTGAAAAGGTTTCCGACGTGATTATGGTCGCACGTCGGGAATTATTATACTTTGAACACGAAATGGTTATTGGAGCTAGACGCATGGGACATTCGATTTCGGAAATCGATAGGGAATTGAATATTCCGTGAACCAGTGTCAAGAGCGTGCCGAGATTACCGAATTCCGGGCAATACCTCTCACCACGGTCAACTCAGTGACCGAGAGCAGCGGCGTTTGCATTGAGTTGTTTGTGCTCAGAGGCAAGCAAGCAAGCAGAGAACAACAGAAATCAACATAAGATGTACGACGAAAGTGGTGGTGGTTAGTGTTTAACGTCCCGTCGACAACGAGGTCATTAGAGACGGAGCGCAAGCTCGGGTTAGGGAAGAACTGGGAAGGAAATCGGCCGTGCCCTTTCAAAGGAACCATCTCGGCATTCGCCTGAAACGATTTAGGGAAATCACGGAAAACCTAAATCAGGATGGCCGGAGACGGGATTGAACCGTCGTCCTCCCGAATGCGAGTCCAGTGTGCTAACCACTGCGCCACCTCGCTCGGTACTACGACGAAAGTATCCGTCAGGTTAGTGCGGGGAAATCTGGCGTTAATGGGCTGCAGCAGTAGACAACCAGCGCGACTGACTTGGCTAACGACTCGACATCGTCTGCAGCGCTTCTTCTGGGATCCATTTCGGTTGGACCCCGAACGATTGGAAAACCGTGCCCAGATCAGATGAGTAGGTTCAAGTATTGCGCAGATCCAACAAAGCTATAGAGCCAGGTTATCAACAAGGCACTCTACAAGTTGATGGTGGTTCCATAATGTTGTGGGATGTGTTTACATGAAAAAGCCTGGGGCCTTTGGTCCAAGTGAACCGATCACTTACTGCAAATCGTTATGTTCGGCTACTTGGGAAACGTTTGCAGCCATTCTCGGACTTCATGTTCTCAAATTACTATGGGATTTTTATGGATGACAATGCACCATGTCATCCGGCCATAACCGTTCCCGATTGATTTGAAGAACATTCTGGACAATTTGAGCGGCTGATTTGGCCGCCGTTACCGCCCGACTTGAATCCCATCGAACATTTATGGGACATTACCTAGACGGCTGTTCGTGCACAAAATATTGCTCTGGCAACACTTTCACAATTAATAACGGTTATAGAGGTAGTATGGCTCAATATATATTGTCCGAGACGATGTTAGGAAGTATCTCATGACTTATGTTCTTTCAGTGTAATCTCCTCATTTGCCATTAATTTGTACTGGTAGCTTCATCGCAGTCACTGTAATTAAGAAAGAGGCCAAGGTTAATGACGCCTGCAAGTACAAGTGAAGGCAGCAACGTGAGGTACGGCCGGCACAGGAAGATGTAATGCAGGTGACCATTTCGGTTGGACCAGACATCACCAAGAACTGATTTTCTACACGCTGCTACAATGAAATCGGGAGCATTTATCTGCATCCATACTCTGCAACGTTCACGGAAGAGAGTGCTCCCTGCTACATGATATCGGAGGTTTCTTTCGATTCCATTCAGAGATGGAGGGAAGGAAAAGTGACTATCACTATCTGTTACGTGTGTAACTTCATGTCTGTGTGAAGATGCATAGGTAGTTGAACGATATTGTTGGATTCTGCATTGCCAAAGTGTCTTTGAAAATTTCTAAGCAGGTACTGCCGAGCCTAATGGCGTCTTTCTTAGAGTTTGTGCCAGTCAAACATGCACTTGGCTATTCGCAGCGCCCTACTTTATATTCGTTTGATGTTCCCTGTCAGTTGGACATGAAAAGTGTACCACAACTTTTTAGCAGGATTCAGTAATGAATTACACAAGTTGAAAATTGATTCTTCATTTGTAGTTTAATTTTTGTTCACTTATCTTTTCTTTTCTAAAATCGCTCTACTATCCTGCCAACAATTTGCGTTTTTCTGCTATGATCAGCTTCAATTAATCGAAATAACCTCTTTGGCCAATACGTTTGTGTATGTACGGAGACATTATTCATCTTTGTTGGTCTGTTTTCTCAAGTAGCCAGTGGAAAATGGTTCAAATGGCTCCAAGCACTATGGGACTTAACATCTGAGGTCATCAGTCCCCTAGACTGAGAACTACTTAAACGTAACTTAACCTAAGGACATCACACACATCAATGCCCGAGGCAGGATTAGAACCTGTGACCGTTGCGGTCGCGCGGTTCCAGACGAATATTAAGCGAATATGTTCTATTAGACATCTATTCTGAAGATCTGCACAATTGACATAACTCCGCGTTCATTCTCACGAAGAAGTCCTTCCGCGTCACAAAATGTAACCTCGTAGGTTGCTAATTTTTAATCAAATTGAAGTTGATTACAGGAGCGAACATTCTCTTTTCAATCCATTCTGTTGTTTATTCAAACTTTTGATGCTCTCCTGAAGTGCAAATGAGATATTCTCATATAGGAAGTAGTGTACTGCGACCGTGTCTTTTCGTTACTCAGCCCGCATCTCGTGGTCGTGCGGTAGCGTTCTCGCTTCCCACGCCCGGGTTCCCGGGTTCGATTCCCGGCGGGGTTAGGGATTTTCTCTGCCTCGTGATGGCTGGGTATTGTGTGCTGTCGTTAGGTTAGTTAGGTTTAAGTAGTTCTAAGTGCTAGGGGACTGATGACCATAGATGTTAAGTCCCATAGTGCTCAGAGCCATTTTTTTTCGTTACTCATTCCAAATAAATTGTTTTGTATTTACATTTAGAGAATCCTTGTGGGCTTCGTTCGTAAACTGACATAATTGTTTGAGGACACGATCTCTATCAATTTTTGGACTCCATGCAAGTCATTTGATCTATTACGTTTATTCAAAGCAACTACATGCTAGAACACAGCCATATTGAGCACATCTGTTGAATGAACATGTAAATGTTCTAAGATGGTGCGAAACGTTAAATGTGTTAATTGTATTCTGAAACTGAAAACAACTAGGAATAAATTTTATTAATTGCATCAAATAAACTTTCATATGAAGAAAGGCAGGTCTTCGGCTGCTGTTATGGTCGTTTGCTGTTTCCTAAAGGTACTGGAGATTGACCTGGCGTTTTACTGTGATGTATTGCGGAATACATGGTAGCAAAGGGTTTCCTAATTGCAGTATGAAGTGGATCTTACATCCTGAACTTGTGTTTCAATCTTAATAGCTCAATAAACTATTGGTTTAATTATTGTTTCAAATTCAGAGTCAATGATTACATATCTGAGGAAATATCCTCATCTATATTGCTTGAATGTATTAGATGGAAGCTGAGGCACTATTTAATTCTGGACAGCTTCTTGGTGAACAATAACTTATTATTTGATGTTTGAACGGCAGCTATGCGAAATTCATTTCAGCTGCACTCAGATTATGAAAGAGTGCATTTCTGTGACTATTCTATCAAATATTTATGCTCCAATGCTATTTATGCTTCCAATTTGTTTTCTGCTGCTTAAATGTTGTTTTTTACAGCATAGATTAATGATTCAGGGTTTTAACTAACTGTTCGTGGTAGCAGATAAGTTTTTACCACACTCACACACCGTAAAAAGTTTATGTGCACTCTCTTTGGAAGACTGCGGTTTCAATCTATGCTACCAAGATATGGTATCGCCCCATGTGCATTACGTCATAACCGAGGCTGGACAGTCGTTCCATTTCAAATCATAATAAATTATTACTTTAAAATGTATGTATATCATGCTACTCGTTAATGTTATAGCCAAAGAATAGCAACCATTTACTTTTTGTGAAGTATACGAGTTTACATTTCTTAACATTAAGATCTAGTTGCCAGTGTATACACCAGGCTGATATTTTGCCGATAGCTAATTAGATATTACTAAAATTTATACCACACAGAACTTCTTCACAGATAAACGAGTGATTTGTGAAAAGCTTGAATAACATGTTCAGCAATAATCCTTTCTCAAGGGCCCCACGAAATATCGCCTCACTGTCTGTAACTGTTTATATGTACTCGATAATATTCATGAAAATAAATCGTTTTATTTTATTAAACATAGAAATATAAGGCCATAATTCTAGAAAAAGGAATAACTACCAGCTTGTTTGCAAATAAATACAAAAACACATAATGAATGTCTATATGCTAGATAAATTTAGGTTCAGGAAGGTACTTCACTAGCTGAAGAGCACAAAGAAAGTTCAAGAGTTCAAAAACCAAATGAAATGTTTGAAATATGGGAAAATACCCAAAAAATTAGCCAGGCGCCAGAAGGATTCGCTCACTGATGGTTCCGTAAAATCTTAATTACGAATATAGAGAGTTCATCCATAAAAATAAAATAAAAACTCTTATCGTGTCAGCCTTTTGTTAACTTTGCAACTACCTGTTTCGATGATTCACACCATTATCTTCAGGTGGAAAACTGGTTGTTTTCGTCGCTGGTGTTGGTAACAATCCTCCACCTCAAGATGATGGTCTGAACCATCGAAACGTGTAGTGGCAAAGTGAACAAGTGACTGACGCAGAACATTGTTTTATTTGTATGTATAACAGTCGTAGCCCTCATAATGCCGTACTTTATCGACAAAATAATCATTCAGTTCATCCATCCCGGGAATCGAGGATCTCTACGATTTTTGCCTGTTATCGACAAAATATCGCTCCCAGGGATCTATAACTACATCTACATAGATACTCCGCAAGCCACCGTACGGTGTGTGGCGGAGGGTACCCTGTACCACTACTTGTCTTTTCCTTCCCTGTTCCACTATCAAGTAGATCTAGAGAAAAACGATTGTCTGTACGCGTCCGTATGAGCTCTAATTTCTTGTGTCTCATCTTCGTGATCCTTATGCGCAATGTGTGTTGGCGGCAAGAATCGTTCGGCAGTCAGCTTCAAACGTCGTTTCTCTAAATATCCTGAATTCCCATTTGAGTTCCCGAAGCTTCTCCGTAACACTTACGTGTTGTTCGAATTTACAGATAACAAATCTAGCAGCCCGCCTCTGAACTGCTTAGATGTCTTCCTTCAGTCCCACCTGGTACGTATCCCAAACATTCTACCAGTACTCTAGAATAGGTCGCACCAGCGGCCTTTATGAGGTCTCCTTTACAGGTGAACCAGTCTTCCCCAAAAATTCTCCCAATAAGCCGAAGTCGACAATTCGCCTTCCTTACCACATTTCCCACATGCTCGTTCTACCTCATATCACTTTTAAATGTTACGCCCAAATATTTAAACGACATGACTGTGTTAGCACGACACTAGTAATACTGTATCCCAGCATTACTGGTTTGATGTTCCTCTTCATCCGCATTTGCTTACATTTTTCTACATTTAGGGATAGCTGCCTTTCCTCGTTCCAAATGAAAATTTTGTCTAAGTCATCTTGTATCTTCCTACAGTCACTCGACACCTTGCCGCACACCACGGCATCGTCACCAAACAAAAAAATGGTTCAAATGGCTCTGAGCACTATGGGACTTAACTTCTGAGGTCATCAGTCCCCTAGAACTACTTAAACCTAACTAACCTAAGGACATCACACAAATCCATGCCCGAGGCAGGATTCGAACCTGCGACCGTAGCGGTCGCGCGGTTCCAGACTGTAGCGCCTAGAACCGCTCGGCCACTCCGGCCGGCCGTCACCAAACAACTGAAGATTCTTGCCCAACCTGTCCGCCAGATCTTTTATGTGTATAGAAAACAACAGCGGTCCTATCACACTTCCCTGGGGCACTCCTGACGATGCCCTTGTCTCTCATGAACACTCGCGGACGAGGACAACATATTGAGTCTTATTTAAGATGTCTTCGAGTCACATATCTGTGAACTTAGTCCATATGTTCGTACCTTCGTCAACAGCCTGCAATGAGGCGCTTGTCAAACGCGTTCCGGGAATGTAGAAATATGGAGTCTACCTCTTGCTCTTCATACATAGTTCTCAGTATATCTTGTTAGAAAAGGGCAAACTCAGTATCGCACAAGCGATGGTTTCTAAAACCGCGCTGATTCGTGGACATAAGCTTCTCAATCTCAAGGAAACTTATTACATTCGAACTGAGAATATGTTCAAGGATTCTGCAGCAGACAGAAGTTAGGGGTATTGGTCTGTAATTTTGAGGGTCCGTTCTTTTATCCTTCTTGTAGACTGCTGTCAACAGTGTTCTTTTTTTCTAGTCGCTTGGGACTTTGTTCTGGGCGAGAGGTTCACGATAAATGCAAGCTAGATAAGGGGTCAATATCGTTGAGTGCTCTTCGTAAAATCGAAGTGGAATTCAATCCGGATCTGGTGACTCATTTTCTTTCAAATATTCCAGTTGTTTCTCTATTCCAGGTATGCTTATTACTATGTTGTCCATACGGGAGTCTGTCCGATAGTCAAATGGATTCCATGACTTTCGAGACTAAATAGACCTATAGACTATAGACCTCAGTATCTGAGATACTTTTCAACTCGATGTGTCTATCCGTCTCTGAGAAAAAGGAGTTTTAACATGAGATGGATGGATGAATGGATGGATGAATGGATGGGTGGATATATTGGTATGGGCGCACGACAGCAAAGTCTTCAGCGCCCGCGCGAAAACAGTTTGAAACGATTGTTCGTAAAATACACTAGACGGGGGGATAAAAATGAACGTAAAACAAACTTAACAAAAGTTGGAAGATTATGTACCTACCCGCACAGAAGCACGGAACCAAGTATTGCGTCATTAATAAAACATTAACGACACAGGAAGATGTGGTATAAGGAGCTAAAAGAATATAGCAGATGGATGTGGCTGGCTGACCACAAGAATAAAAAAGGAGAGCCAGCCACTCTGAAGCACCCCAAAACCTCCAGCCTAAAAGTTTTGGCCAGAGTGCAGATGGAAGGACTGACAATCAGTGTGATAACAAATGGCAATTTTTATTCGTATGGTGTAGTTAAAATTTCACAGTTTTTGGATTTTTCCCTTTATTTGTGTAGTGAAATTTTTGCTCTTCTCAATGTTCATGATTGAAGACCAACGGAAAGTACCCTGTACGTTTTGATGAGTGAGTCTGCGAGTATGAAAATACGTGACATAAATGGTCGTATGTTTTGATGGCTTTGACTTAGTAGATTCACTTTTTTACACCGCCAAACGAACGTAGACCTTCTACATCTACATCTACATACATAATCCGCAATCCACCATACGGTGCGTGGCGGAGGGTACCTCGAACCACAACTAGCATCTTCTCTCTCTGTTCCACTCCCAAACAGAACGAGGAAAAAATGACTGCCTATATGCCTCTGTACGAGCCCTAATCTCTCTTATCTTATCTTTGTGGTCTTTCCGCGAAATATAAGTTGGCGGCAGTAAAACTGCACTGCAGCCTGCCTCAAATGCTGTGTCTCTAAATGTCCTCAGTAGCGATTCACGAAAAGAACGCCTCCTTTCCTCCAGAGACTCCAACCCGACTTCCTGAAGCATTTCCGTAACACTCGCGTGATGATCAAACCTACCAGTAACAAATCTAGTAGCCCGCCTCAAAATTAGTTCTATGCGCTCCCTCAATCCCACCTGTTAGGGATCCCAAACACTCGTGCAGTACTCAGCAATAGGTCGTATTAGTGTTTTATAAGCGATCTCCTTTACAGATGAACCACACCTTCCCAAAATTCTACCAATGAACCGAAGACGACTATCCACCTTCCCCACAACTGCCATCACATGCTTGTCCCACTTCATATCGCTCTGCAAAGTTACGCCCAAATATTTAATCGACGTGACTGTGTCAAGCGCTACACTACTAATGGAATATTCAAACATTACGGGATTCTTTTTCCTATTCATCTGCGTTAATTAACATTTATCTATATTTAGAGTTAGCTGCCATTCTTTACACGAATCACAAATCCTGTCCAAGTCATCTTGTATCCTCCTACATTCACTAAACGACACCTTCCCGTACACCACAGCATCATCAGCAAACAGCCGCACATTGCTATCCACCCCATCCAAAAGATCATTTATGTACATAGAAAACAACAGCGGACCTACCACACTTCCCTGGGGTACTGCAGATGATACCCTCACCTCCGATGAACACTCACCATCGAGGGCAACGTTTTGGGTTCTATTACTTAAGAAGTCTTCAAGCCATTCACTTATTTGGGAACCAATCCCATATGCTCGTACGTTAGTTAGGAGTCTGCAGTGGAACACCGAGTCAAACGCTTTCCGGAAGTCAGGGAATATGGCATACGTCTGATACCCTTCATCCATGGTTCGCAAGATATCATGTGAAAAAAGGGCGAGTTTCGGTTCGCAGGAGCGATGCTTTCTAAAACCGTGCTGATGCATGGACAGCAACTTCTCTGTCTCAAGGAAATTCGTTATATTCGAACTGAGAATATGTTCGAGAATTCTGCAACAAACCGATGTTAAGGATATTGGTCTGTATTTTGAGGATCCGTCCTTCTACCCTTCTTATATACAGGCGTCACCTGCGCTTTTTTCCAGTCGATCGGGACTTTAGGGTGGGCAAGAGATTCGCGATAAATGCAAGCTAAGTAAGGAGCCAATGCAGTAGAGTACTCTCTGTAAAACCGAATTGGAATGCCATCAGGACCTGGCGATTTATTTATTTTCAATCCATTCAGCTGCTTCACAACCCCAGGGATGTCTATCACTATGTCCTCCATACGGGAATCTGTACGAGACCCAAACGGCGGTATGTTGGTACGATCCTCCTGCGTGAAAGATTTCTCAAATGCTAAATTTAAAATTTCAGCTTTCGTTTTGCTGTCTTCCGTTGCCAAGCCAGACTGATTAGTGAGTGACTGGATGGAAGCCTTCGATCCGCTTACCGATTTTACGAAAGACCAGAATTTCCTTGGGTTTTCAGCAAGATCTTTTGCTAAGGTATGACGGTTGTAGTGGTTGTATGCTTCGCGCTTCGCTCTTTTTACAGCAGCACGAATCTCTACTAACTTTTGCCTGTCCTCATTGTCCCGATCTTTCTTGTACTGCGAGTGCAACTGTCTTTGCTTCCTGAGCATTCTCCGAATTGCGCTGTTAAACGACGCTGGGTCTTTTCCGTCCGTAACCCACTTTTTCGGCACATACTTCTCTAATGCGTGATTTACAATGTGTTTAAAATTTTCCCATAATTCTTCCACATCCATCGTACCGGAAGTAAATGAAGTCGGTTCATTTACTAAGTGGGATGCTAACAACTGCTTATCTGCTCTTTGTAGTAAGAATACTGTCGTAGCCTTCTTGACGGACTTTTTAACTTTCGTAACCATAGTCGTAATGACACCATCATGATCACTAATCTCTGTCTCAACACTGACACCGTCGATGAGGTCTGTGCGACATAAATTTCTACTTGATACGTCTGCCCGTTACTGAGTAAAAGTGTACTGAACAGTCAGACAACACACAGACGGACAACGGAGAAATTCTGTGAGGGTTCCAGTTTCAGTTACTGAGGTACGGAACCCTAAAAGGGTATTCCTTACTGAAGATGTTCAAATGTGTGTGAATTACTAAAGGACCAAACTGCTGGGTCATCGGTCCCTAGACTTACACAGTACTTAAACTAACTTAATCTAGCTTATGATATGAACAATACACACGCCCATGCCCGAGGGAGACTCGAACCTTAGGCGGGAGGGGCCGCGCAATTCGTGACATGCCGCCTCTAACCGCGCGACCACCCCGCTCGGCGTATCTTACTAGAGATCCGAATTTTATGTACTTTAGAATATAAGTTGTCGACCTCGAGAGCGCTGGGCTAAGTAATGGGCAAGTGAAAGACAGCGAAAGTCTGTCACATTCTTCAGCGTCTTGTCTTCTGCAATCCACTACGAAAAGTGTACTTGAACCTTCCATGTAGAATGTTACATTTCGTACAGATGGCACTTTTAACGCCATATACTTACCAGGACACAGTGTTTCGGAGGAGCATCAGATATCTCAAATCATCAAACAACCATAACAACGGCACCTTTTGAGCATTGTAACTTGCAGTTTTCATTCTTAAAAGCATAATGGTACCAGCGCCTAATGGTCATAGACTATCAATCGTAAGAAGTCCTCCCAACGATATCAGTTCCACGGTCATTTTTACTCTGGTTGGAGATGTAGGTAGTAAGCTGGCCCGGTGTCCTTGTGGTACTCGCAGAGTAGCCCTCCAGCCACCCACCAGCGAACCTCAATCTCTTATAGCTGCTGAAACCGATACTACTTTCACGTTGTGTTTATATCCTATTGAAATGAGTGCTTCCGTATGTGTAACCTAATGCAAAACTTCATTAAAGCTGAACGGATGTAGCACTGGAACCTGTATGTTGAATGTATCAAAGAAATGAACTCCTCAAAGAAATGCAGTCATCTAAAATAAGAGTGCACGTATTTAACACATATTTAGCACATGATCAGCCTTAAAAACAGAATAACAGAATGGACCTCAGGAATTTCACAAATTAATGGCCGAATATTACTTCACTGCTCGTGGTGCTGAAAAATTCTCGTCCGGCACCTGATCACACATGACCATACAGCAGGTCCTAATGACGACAATAAAGACTTGTGGAGAGATGTCTCATGGTCACTGCATAACGGATATTGTGTTGTCCCGATGAGGTTTGGATATGCAAATCGTCTGCAAAGAAACAGATGTGTTTATTGAGGTACACGCAGGAACATCTGAACGACATTTAGGTACAAGACCGTCAAGTGTAACCACACTTCTGAGAACACCCACAGTTTCTTGAGCCTAAAAAGGTAGCCTCTCTTAGCATAAGAACAATTGGTCATGAACTGAAAAACTGTTATGTAGCTCGAGAAACTGGCATCAACTGCAAGAGGAAAATGTGCGATAAAACTGAAGATCGGAAATAGAAATGAGAGATAAGGTTGTTATTACCCATTTTCCAATAGTTTGGCCGGCCGGGGTGGCCGAGCGGTTCTAGCCTCTACAGTCTGGAACCGCGCGATCGCTACGGTCGCAGGTTGGAATCCTGCCTCGGGCATGGATGTGTGTGACGTCCTTAGGTTAGTTAGCTTTATGTCGTTCTAAGTTCTAGGGGACTGATGACCTCAAGCAGTTACGTCCCATAGAGCTCAGGGCCATTTGAACCACTTTTTTCCAATAGTTTTTCAATGCTAGCAGTCTGATGATAAACTGAGAAGTTTATTCGGATCTCAGCTTGCTCCCTCTCGAATGCCTCTCTTCTCCTAGCATAGTATACGCATCGGCACACAGTCAGCGTTGCATGTAGCGTTCGCTTCGAAAGAAGAAACGAAAGAATGTTAAGGTTTAACGTTCCTTCGACATTGAGGTCATCAGAGTGGGAACAAAAGCTCGGTCTGATGCAAGGGTGGAAAAGAAAATCGACCGTGTCCTTGCAAAGAAACCATCGCACCGTTTGCCTGGAGGGATTGAGAGAAATAACGGTAAATCTGAATCAGCATGGTTGGAGGCGGATTTGAACCATCTTCCTCCAGAATGTGAGTTCATTGTGCTACCCATGGCGGCGCCTCCCTCGTTGCATTCACTCAGACACAAGAAGGAGAGGAGGACCTTGTAATGAGCAAATTTGTATAAATAAATATCAATTGCCGCCTATATGAAAGATCATCACCTAAGAACGCGTTGTTAACACAAATCTCGAAAAGTTCTGTACCTGTTTACTTCCAATTACATTAAAAAACATAGCTCCGCATGAACATCCCGTGAAGGTCCAATGGTACCGAACGGCCGCCGTGTCATCTTCAGCCCGCAGGCGTCACTGGTTGTCGATGTGAAGGGGCATGTGGTCAGCATACCGTCCTCCGGGACATACGTCTGTTTACGAGGCTGATTATATTACATACAATTATATAAATACATATGTAATATATAAAGAGGAAACGTTGTTACCAAAAATCTCTGAAAGTATCCTCACGGATTTATTCCAAATTTTTACATGAAACTCTACTGAACGGCCAGACGGAAATGGAGATAGATCGGGAGTAGGAGGAGATGGACAGAGAAGCTTATGCACAGAGAGATGTGGCGAGGAGTAGATGTAGAGAGAGAGGGGGTGGATGAGAAGATGGGCAGAGGAGGGGGATGGCAGGCAGTTTAGAATGTACATGCAATTACCATACATATTTTGCAATTTCCATGCATATTTAGCAATTTCAAAGCAGTGGTGGTTTCGCTAGTATTAATAATTGACAGTGAATATTTTATGCAGTCATGCAGTTGTATATGCTACGACTGTCACAGCGACGTTCGAGTCAGTGGGCAAGGTTTATGTGGTCTAAGTGTAAAAATACTTTAGAAGTAATGGTATAGTAGTCTTTTGCGGGTATCCTAGCGACGTCCATTATCAAACAGCTGCCGCATATTTAAAAGATGCAACACCTGAAATGCAACAGATGAGCAGCCCGAATGAATAAGTTTTCTATAAAGTACTCATAGTACAATAGAGACGCCACAGGAAGGGCGTTGATTTGAGGGTTGGCTGGAAATGTTTCACGGACTCAGAGGTATCACATGAGCTCATGTGTCGAGCCGTGAGGTGCGACAGTGCGTTGGTGGTGCCCATATATGGTCATACTCGAGGCTCTGCAGAGAGCTGTCCGGCAGAGCCAATGTGGAAGGGGCGGCGTGGGCTGCCACACAGTATACAGCTAGTGCAGTATAGAGTTCAGTACAGGCAGCGGTCCATGTTTGATGTCTATGTAGGTGAGGCTCATTGTCTGGACTTGTAGCATTCGCTCTGATGCTGCTCGCGCTTATATTTAGCAAAGTACCTCCCTCTATGAGACCTTTCAATCAGGAATAGTGTACTTTCATTTAAGTTATTATCGAATTCTTGCTCAGACGAGCAATTCAAGAATGTAGGTATTCGAATCTTGCCTTTGATCCATTATTTCCTGTCCAAGTTCGATAACTCTTTCAAACTACCAGTTAGCCATCTTTATTTTAGCTACCTGTCTCCAATGTTATTGATTGTCTCCAACGTTATTGGGTGTCTAGTCCGCTCGCTGGGGTTGGTCTTGCATTAGTACGTCATGGCACGAGTTTTCGGAATAGTTCACCTGTCTTTGCACTGCCGAACTTCCACAGCCCGACATCAGACAAAACGACGGAATGCCTTCGAGAACCCGTTTTGCATTACTTGAATAACCCATACGCGGACCAGCGGCAGAGCCAGGAGCCAGGAGAGTAAAAGAGCTCCCGAGAAGGAGAAGAAGAAGATGGTCCTTATTCAGTGACAAGGAAGGACAGCGCCTGGGAAAGACAGAAGAAGAGGTCGGTAGCAGCCCAGCAGACCGACGGCACCTGGGGATGGAGTGGTCATCCCGGGGGGTGGCCGGGGATGGTGTAGCTTCAGTAGCATCGGATGAAGGCGCGAGGACAGCCTGCAGCCACGGCAGGAAGCGCGAGTCCCAGACGGCGCGCAGAGGTGGTGCATCGGCACCGGCAATTGTGGACAGCGGCGCGAGATCGCCGATGATGGTGCGAGGGGCCTCCAGCAGCAGCGGCAGCCACAGCGAACAGCACGGGGTCGCAGGCGACACAGAGGCGGCGCAGCAGCACCAGCGACCACAGACAGCGGGACGGGTCACACGGTGTGAGGGCAGCCAGCAGCGGCTTTAGCGCAGACGCCCCAGCGGCGGGAGACGTCAGCAGCGGCGGCGTCGTCGTCGACGGGCGGCAGTGCAGCCATGGCAACGCCTCGCAGCAGATGGTGCACGAAAGCAACGGCAGTGCGGAGAATTCCAACGGTGAATTACATTCTAGCAGGCATCTCACGAGACAGATCATTTTTTCTGGTGCAGTTTCTGATGCGCGTGAATCACAAAGTAGCCAATTTGTTAGTTTGGCAGACGTGGTAAAATTGATACTGCAATCGCTTGATGACACTGAGAATACTCTGAATGAGTTCATTGACAGTTGTGATCTTATGTTTGAACTTATAGGACCTGAGCAGATGGTATCCTTTAGAAATTTGTTAAAACTAAAATAAAGGGCTCGGCACGTACCAAGTTACTAGTAAGAGACCCTTGGTAAGAGATGCGTGCCATATTAGTATGAAACTATGCTAGTAAAGGACACTTGACTTTTAAGCATGTTAAATGTTTGCAAGTCGGTAAGAACATGGGAAAAGTATAGCTCAGTTCAATTCAATTTATTGCTCGTAACACGTAATTTTACATTCATGTACGTTTTCAACTAAGTATACAGCTTTTACACTTACAATTATTTAGTTTACATTATTTCTTATTAGATTGTAATTCATGATAAATGTAAGTTATAAGGGCATAAGCCATTGCTTGACACTCTTCTTACAAGTACCCCCTGTCAATATCTTAACTTCATTAGGTAACAAATTATTAAAGCAGCTCCTCTGGCATAGGGGCTTTTCGCTGTTAAAGTTGATCTTCTGTTAACTATATGACAATCTTTCCTGTGCCATCTTAGTTGCGAATATCCATGTTTCTTTATTTTTATCTTAGAATCTCCTTTCACCAGCATTATAGTTTCTAGTGTATGAATAGCATAAACTGTAAGAATATTGTATCTAGTGAATAGAGGTTTGCAAGAAGGCCGGTCGAAGTGGCCGTGCGGTGCTAGGCGCTGCAGTCTGGAACCGCGAGACCGCTACAGTCGCAGGTTCGAATCCTGCCTCGGGCAAGGATGTGTGTGATGTCCTTAGGTTAGTTAGGTTTAAGCAGTTCTAAGTTCTAGGGGACTAATGACCTCAGAAGTTGTGTCCCATAGTGCTCAGAGCCATTTGAGCCATTTTGCAAGAAGTTCCTGGTGCTACTTTTGCTATGATCCTTAAAGCTCGCTTCTGCAGTATGAAAACCCTTTCACATTAATTTGGCACGTCCCACTCCACAGTATTATTTTCATTGTTTTCACTACAGACAGTTTCTACTTGACAGAGAACAGTGGAGCTCTAGGTTCGACACCATGCAGCACCATTTCTGGGAAGCAATTAGAGATAACCTGCGAGAATCGGAGCTAGAAGGCAGTCTTACTCTCATTTGGAAATTAAACTGAGCAGGGATTTACGTTGACAGTATAAAGATAATAGTGCATGAGCGAGGTGAGCAACTAACATTAGCAGAGGCTACAGAGAGAGCTCTGACAGAGGAGAGCGCGATATCTTTGGCCCGAGAAAAGATGATCGCTCGAGGTGTTATTGCCATGCCGCGGCCCAAGAAGAAAGCCACCAAGTGTTTTTACGTGTGGGAAGTCAGGGCATGTGGTCCAAGAGCGTCACGCAGATAAAAGAATGAGGAAGATGGGACCGGATGTATCAAGAAAAGGCAGGGAAACGGACGAGTAGTGAGGTGCTCACATTGTAATTCGCCAAGTCATAGAGGCCCATGTGTGCACCTGAAATCCGTAAAGTGTTTTAAATGCGAACAAAACGGTCATTATTCGAGAGGCTGCCCAGAATTCGTTTACCTTGCACAGAATGCACATAGAAGTAAAAGGCGGCAAAAACTAAGTAAAGGCGTAAGAAATTTGTCACCTTACGCATTTCATGGCAAGATATTACAGTCGACTGCAAAAGTAAAAATGAGTTTATAAATTTGAAGTGTCAGGTACCGGCATTTCTAAATGTCTGAGATTTCTCGTGGATAGCGGTGCGCATATAAGCCTAGTTATGACTAGTTCTTTGAGAAATGGGGAGTGTAATCCAGCCGAAAGTATTAGGATTCGGGGATTTGCTAATGCGGTTGCAAGGACGGAGGGAATTGTAACATTCGTAAAGGTATTAGGAACGAGAAACGGATTGAAAGTGAGGCACCGTTTCCACGTAATTTGGAAAGATTTAGACCCTCCATTTGACGTGCAACTGGGACGAGACCTTTTGATAGAACTTGGACTCATAATCAGTTATGCCACTAGAAGCCAATGTATCTGCGGGGAATGGATCAGAATGAAACAAAGCAAGAGTGTGAGCTCCGCCTGGTGCAGATTGGTGTTAGAAGTAAGAGACTTGCTAATATCTATCGTCAGGTAAAACTCTTTCGCAAGAACGTCAGATACTCAGCGAAAGGCGTGTAAGGAAAGGAGACGGAGTGACAGGGTGAGCTCCACAAAGTATATTCAAAGAAAATCATAGGCTCTTGTGACAGACGTTTCAATGCAAAGCGAGGAACATGTGAAAATCAGAGAGCGAATAGTGACAGAGACTTGTTAACTGTCAGAATGGAACAGAATCAGGAAACAGGTAATTCTGGAGGGAAGCAAAACAGCGCGCAAATAATTTATTTCAGAATTAACTATAGCATCCGGGGAGGAACGGGTGTGTCGAATAAAAATAGAGGCGAACGGAAAGAGAGTGGCTGTCATGCTGAAACAGGCAAATATCAAGGGCGTGTATTTACGTGAGCCATTAGTAAAAGTAAAATCAGGAGAATGCCTAATGTATGTGCTGAACACTACGGATGAGTGTGTATCAGTAGACTGCTCACAGGTAATAGCAGAAGCAGTTCCGAAGTGAACATTGTTGTGGCAATCGTTCGGTGTGAACAGTGTCACCAAAACTATCCCGTAGCTCAAATCAAGAATAAATGTATTAAAGGAGAACATCGTCACGTGTCATTTGAATGTGGAGTAGAAGGCAGCAATCATAGAGTTATACACCATGTACAGCAACATTATCGATTTGCATGCTGGCATATTAACTTACACGGATATCACCTGGTATGAAATTAAACTCCTACCGGAAGCACAAGGTAGGTTTTGTGTTCACGGCCCTACAGAATGCTGCAAACACAAAAGGAGCTGCTCCGACAGGAAACTGAAAAGAAATTAGAGGACGACAATATAGTACCAAGTAAAAGTGGTTGGAATTTTCCCTTTACTTTAATTCAAAGAAATGGATGCCGTGGGAAAGCAAAAGTGGTCAATAGTGGCGGACTATAGATGACTGAAGGAGATCTCCCTAAATTCAGTGTATCCATCGCCAACAATAGACGAAATTATTGACGCTGTAGGAACGGCAAAGTACGTCTTGACCCTCAAATTAGCAAAGGGCTGCGCAGGCCAACGAAAATTTTTTTCTGAAAAACTTTTTTACTTCGATAGTTGATCTTTATAGATTTTTATGAGCTGAATCCTAATCTGGCGTTAGTTTTTTGTATTAACCATAGTTTTCGAGCAACATGCTTTTTATTATATAGTATAAAATCCTATGCTATATGGTAAACGAGGAAATTGATTAAACGCTTTGTTACGACATAAGCGTGGTTTGTATTAAAAAAAAAGTGTGAAATCTTATGAGACTTAACTGCTAAGGTCATCAGTCCCTAAGCTTACACACTACTTAACCTGAAGTATCCTAAGGACAAACACACACGCCCATGCCCGAGGGAGGACTCGAACCTCCGCGGGACCAGCCGCACAGTCCATGACTGTAAAGTAAGCTACCTAAAACAATGAAAAGTATTAATAGAGGTTTCACTTGTCAGCTGGAATTGGTTTGTATTTTCTTTCTCTTTTTTCTTTGAAGCTTCTTGTGTAGCTTTTTCTACGATGAGTCACTTGCTGAACTTCTCGGTGAAGTGACCAACAGTAGTTCCCCATCATGTTGGTGTTCCAGCGGCCTTGGTAACGTTTGTCCGTTACTTTAATGTCCTGGTGAAAGCGCTCTCCTTGCTCCTCACTAACATCTCCCATGTCTGGGAAGTAATCAAGGTGACTATTCGAAAAGTGAACTTTCAGGCTCATTAAACGTCCTAAAGTTTTAAACTTCTTTAACATTGTAGCTATAATAGAAACGTACTCTGGGTCTTTTTCATGTCCTAAGAACTTTGTAACGTTTTGTTTGAATGAGACCGATGCTTCTTTCTCACTAAAGGTCATTGTGGATTCATAGCAAACATCAAACATCAGTTTTCTAATGTCAGGTCCGACAAAGACGCCTTCTTTTGGTTTAGCTTCTGAAAGGTGTGAAAACGTTAGGCAGAGACACTTAAAACATGGTCCATCTTTAGGCAAAGCCTTTACGAACTGTTTCGTTAGGCCTACTGGTCGGATGGCGGATGAAAGGTTACAGTAGCTTATTACCTTTTTATTTTTCGAATTATGACCAGTAATATCAACACTGTAAAAGTGGCAATCATTGGAATGATTTATTGGCTCTCCCCATATCATAGGAACAGCAAATCGTAAGGGGGATTTTCTCCTTTTTGAACCATTTTCTCAGATCTTCAACACACACACGTAACATAACTTATGCAGCACCCAAGATTTATCTTGATCACCAAGTTTAGATCCAAAGTATGATAGATAAGCCTTTTTCAAAAGTCTGACCAAGTACATGGTAGCTGAGCCCGTCGAAAGGCAAGATGCCAACAAAGTAGCGAAGGTGCTAGTTGAGAACATTATACTAAGGTATAGAATACCGGCAGTATTGTTAAGTGACATGGGAAGTAATTTTATGACTGTGGTCCTTTAGTGCAGAGTCGAGTGGAGGGTCTGAATCAGAGGCTCGGGCGGTTCTGTGACCGTGTAGGCCGCACATTCCTTGACTTGCGCCATCGGGTGGTGGATTTCCGGGTTCCGCGTAATAGGTCAGGAGTCCACTACACACAGGAGGCGGCTACACGGGTAGCGGGGGCTGTGTGGAAGGGACAGGGCGGTTTTATAGGTTAGAGGGTCTTAGGGAACCACAGAAGGGGCATCCGTCTAAACGTGGGCAGGTAAAACACAGTAAGGTAGTTGTAGAAAAGATTGGTATTGTAGTTGTAAATTGTCATAGCTGTGATGGGAAAGAAGGGTACAGAGAGCTGGCTAAAGCCGGAAATAAGTTCAGCCGAAATTTTTTCAAACGATCTAACAGTGTTCAGAAAGGATAGATTAAATACAGTTGCTGGTGGAGTATTTATTGTTGTTAGAGGTAGTCTGCCTTGTAGCGAAATTGAAGTAGATAGTATATGTGAAATAGTATGGGTTGAGGTTATACCTAACAATCGGACTAAACTATTAATTGTATCGTTTTACCAACCCCCCGACTCAGAAGATATAGTTGCTGAACAGTTCAAAGAAAACTTAAGTCTCATTTCAAATAAGTACTCCGCTCATAAAATTATAGTCGGTGGTGACTTCAATTTACCCTCGATATGCTGGAAAAATTATACGTTTAAAGCCGGCGGCAGGTATAAAACGTCAACCGAAATTGTACTGTGTGCTTTCTCAGAAAATTATTTTGAACAATTAGTTCTTGAGCCCACTCGAAGTGGAAATGGTCGCGAAAGCATACTTGAACTTTTAGCAACAAATAATCCTGGACAAATAGTGGGTGTTGTGACGAATATAGGGATTAGCGAACAACAAGGCAGTTGCTGCTAGGATGAATATCGTAACACCTACAACCATCAAAAAGAAGCGCGAAGTATATCTATTTAAAAAACCTGATAAAAATGCTTTTAACGCCTTCTAAGAGACAGTCTTCACTCCTTCCGATCTGATCATGTAAGTGTAGAAAAGTTGTGGAATGTTTTCAGAGCGATAGTATCAACAGCAATTGAGAGATATATGCCACATAAATTAATAAGTGATGGTACTGATCCCCCCATGGTACACAAAACGGGTCAGATCGTTGTTGCAGAAGCAACGAAAAAAAGCATGTGAAATTTAAAAGAACGCAAAAATCCCCAAGATTGGCAAAATTTTACACAAGTTCGAAATATAGCACGTACTAGAATGCGAGATGCTTCTAATAATTTCCACAACGAAATTCTGTCTCGAAATCTGGGAGAAAACCCAAACAGATTCTGGTCTTACATAAAGCACACCAGTGGCAAGATGCAATCAGTACCTTCACTGCACGATAACAACGGAGAAGTCACTGATGACAGTCTCACTAAAGCAGAGTTATTAACACGGTTTTCCGAAACTCCTTCACCAAAGAAGACGAAGTAAAATATTCCTGAATTCCAATCAAAAACAACTGCCAAGATGAAAAACATACAAGCAAATATCCTTGGTGTAACAAAGCAGCTTTAATCACTTAATAAAGGCAAGGCTTCAGGTCCAGATTGTATACCAGTCAGGTTTCTCTCAGAGTATGCTGATAAAATAGCTCCATATTTAGCAGTTATATACAACCACTCCTTCACAGAAAGATCCGTACCTGAAGACTGGAAAATTGCTCAAGTCACAACAATACCCAAAAAAGGAAGTAGGAGTAATCCGCTGAATTACAGGCCTATATCCCGCGGTGGTCTAGCGGTTCTAGGCGCTCAGTCCGGAACCGCGCGACTGCTACGGTCGCAGGCTCGAATCCTGCCTCGGGCATGGGTGTGTGTATGATGACCTTAGGTTAGTTAGGTTTAAGTAGTTCTACGTTCTAGGGGACTGGTGACCACAGATATTAAGTCCCATAGTGCTCAGAGCCATTTGAACCATTTGAACAGGCCTATATCACTAACGTCGATTTGCAGTGGGGTTTTAGAACATATACTGTATCCGAACATTATGAAGTACCTCGAAGAAAACGATTTATTAACTTATAGTCAGCACGGATTCAGAAAATATCGTTCTTGTGAAACGCAACTAGCACTTTATACTCATGAAGTAATAAGTGCTATCAACAGGGAATGTCAAATTGATTCCATATTTTTAGATTACCAGAAGGCTTTCGACACCGTTCCTCACAAGAGTCTTCTAACCAAACTACGGAGTATCTATCGCCTCAGTTGTGCGACTGGATTCGTGATTTACTGTCAGAATGGTCACAGTTCGTAGTAATAGACGGAGCCGGCCGTGGTGGTCTCGCGGTTCTAGGCGCGCAGTCCGGCACCGTGCGACTGCTACGGTCGCAGGTTCGAATCCTGCCTCGGGCATGGATGTGTGTGATGTCCTTAGGTTAGTTAGGTTTAAGTAGTTCTAAGTTCTAGGGGACTGATGACCACAGCAGTTGAGTCCCATAGTGCTCAGAGCCATTTTTTGAACACTAACATGACGGGAATAACGTTATGCGTCAGCCGAGAACATTTTATCTACCGATGGACTGAGGCCCAAAGTTTTGCTTCTATCCTGGAATAGCGTCTCCAGTGAAATAATAAGAAAAGACTTAAAGACGGAAAGTCATCGAATAAAATAGAAGTAATATCCGGCATCCCCCAAGGAAGTGTTATAGGCCCTCTATTGTTCCTGATCTATATTAACGACATAGGATACAATTTGAGTTTCCGTCTTAGACTGTTTGCAGATGACGCTGTCATTTATCGTCTTGTAAAGTCATGAGATGGTCAAAACGAATTGCAAACTATCTGCATGGTGCGAAAAGTGGCAATTGACCCTGAATAAAGAAAAGTGTGAAGTTATTCACATGAGTACTAAAAGAAATCAGTTAAATTTCGATTACGCGATAAGTCACTGAAATCTGAAGGCTGTAAATTCAGCTAAATACTTAAGGATTACAATTACAAATAACCTAAATTGGAACGATCACATAGATAATATTGTGGAGAGAACAAACCAAAGACTGCGGTTCATTGGCAGAATACTTAGAAGGTGCAACAGGTCTACTAAAGAGACTGCTTACACCCCGCTTGTCCGCCCTGTTCTGGAGTAATTCTGTGCGGTGTGGGATCCGCATCAGGTGGGACTGACGGATGCCATCGAAATAGGGGAGATAGTGTCACAGACATGATACGTGAATTAGAGTGGCAATCATTAAAAGAAATGCGTTTTACGTTGGAACGGGATCTTCTCATGAAATTTCAATCACCAGTTTTCTCCTCCGATTGCGAAAACATTATGTTGGCAACCAACCTACACACGGAGAAATGATCATCACGATAAAATAAGAGAAATCAGGGATCGCACCGAAAAATTTAAGTGCTCGTTTTTCCCGCGTGCCGTTCGAGAGTGAAACGGTAGAGAGACAGCTTGGAGATGGTTCATTGGACCCTCTGCCAGGCACTTTATTGTGAATAGTAGAGTAATCACGTAGATGTAGAGGTAGAGACTATGAAAAGAGTATGTAAATTACTGCGTATCGAGAAGATACAGTCGACAAGTTATCACTCTCACGGTAATGGAGCGTTAGAGATCGCATCGAACTTAACGGAGATGTTGTGGCACTATGAAGAGCACAGACGAATTGGGACAGCTGTGTTTCATTCGTGGTTTTTGTGTATAATACAACATTCCGTACTGCGACAGCTTATGCATCATATGAATTGTTCTTTGGAAGAACATGCTACGTCCCAGGGATACTACAGGAAGATCAGGCTGGAGTGAGGTGCAATTGTGATGATTATGTGGCAGAACTACAGGAGCGCATGCAAGAATTGCACCATCTGCAAGTACGCTCAATGTGCAATGTAAGATAAAAAATAAGTAATATTATGATAGGACCCTCAATTCAAAGAAATAACGTTGTGGGGATAAGGTTCTGTTGTTTTATGAGAGTGTACGACGAGGCAAATCACGTCAGTTAGATACACAATGGTGGGGGTCCGTACATGATGGTACAAACAATAGATCCTAGTGTTGTAATCTGTCTGAAACGAAATAAATATCTTGCGTTTCATACCAACAGGCTGCAGGCGTTTTCCTAGGTGGAGTCATGTAGTGTGAGTAGAGCAGAATTAAGAAGTGCAGAACAAAAAAAAAATCAAATGTGTGTGAAATTTATGGGACTTAACTGCTAAGGTCATCAGTCCCTAAGCTTACACACTACTTAACCTAAATTATCATAAGGACAAACACACACACACATGCCCGAGGGAGGACTCGAACCTCCGCCGGGACCAGCCGCACAGTTCATGACTGTAGCGTCCTAGACCACTCGGCTAATCCCGCGTGGCTGAAGTGCGGAACAGAAGTGCCACTTTAACATAAGAGAAATAGAAGAGGCTCTGCGTTCGATTGGGCAGTTGGCACCACATGAATATCGTATAAAGAAATGAGGAGTCCTAAACTTCGTGGGCGAGGTCAGTAAGATTCTGTTCGGAACACTAGAAGAAGATGACGCCACGTACTTAAAGGTGAAGGTACATGTCTTAGAAGGAGAAAAGAAACAGCTACGACCCGTAATTTTGATTACCGTAACGAACAGCTGGTACAACGGACATACATTATGAATGAGCTAGAACGGAAATACGATATTTCGATATTAGCGATTGTCAAAGCTCAGAAGATATTCTGGAGCCGCACCCTTATCACTCTGGTTCAGATCGTAAAGTATCTACAACTAATAAAAGATGACATCAAAGACCAGCGGTTCCCTGTCAACATTACGGTGGACAGATGATACCAATTAATCAGAACCGTTGACCTGTATGTTTATATTGCTGGAAACATCTTAAGTTATGTTTAAATGTCCCGCTAGTAGAGAACGACGTGTATAACCTCTACAAAATAGTACCGTTACCCTCAGAAGTGGACGGAACGAGACATTCGTTTGCGTATATTGCCCCAGAGAAGGAGCTACTGCTAACTGACGACGCGAAACGTCAATATGCGAAGTTAAATAACGAGCCTGAGAAAATGCAAACATGTATGTTTACTTTTTTTCTCGTTTGATCATAAGAAGTGTGAGCCTAAGCTGCTGCAAACAGTGCGAGAAGTTCCAAAGGATTGCGTGCTAAAGCTAATAGTGTTAAACGAAAGTCGTCCCACAGATATCATGCTCCGAAACACAGAGAAGATAACATTTTTAGGTAAATGTCTTGGGTGTACGGCTCAGATGGTGATACAGCCTGAAAATATAATACGAACAAATGTCCCCAGTAGTGATATTGTGCCGAACTTAAGCATGGAAATATATTACTGCATAGTGAATAATGAGCGGAAGGATATAAATGAGCTTCAGCTGGAATTGCTGATACAACCTACAACAAGGTGGCTAGATGACCTATCAGTTGTAGGACATAAGTTGGATGAAAACGAGGAGAGAAGTGACTTCAGCAACTTCTCGTTGAGTCATTTCTCTTTCTGGGGTTTCATCGGCTTTGGTGTAGTAATTATAGTAATACTACGTTCTTTATGTTGCCGAGATTGTTGTAGCTTTGTGTGCAAAACAAAAGGGAACCATTGTTGTAGAAAAATATGTTTTAAAAACACTACCGTAAATCAGTGCCCAGAGGGGGAAGTAGCCAGGTACCGTCGTACAAGAAGCACATCTAGAGACATGTTAGAAATGAAGTTAAAAGTGGTGTTTGTCCAAGTGTTAAGACAAAAGCAGACAAACACTGAAGAATAATAACATTGGTAGAAAGAGTGAAAAAATAGTGTGAAGTGTTTTCTCTTTCACGTACTGTAAATGTAATTATGTTATGAAATGAACATCAGTGTATCAAGCGTAATTTTTTATCAGTTTGATTGTAGAGTAGTAAATACACACATCCTACCAGGAAAGAGAATTGGTAGGAAAATACGGAATATCTCATACTATAAAATAAAATGTATCTTATTGCATGCGTTAGAATATGTAACAGTGATATTTAGTGTGAAATGTAAAAACGTAAATATTTCTCTTACAGAAAAAGATTTGTTTTTATCTTTTCTATCGTGAGCAGTTGGAAAGCAATCATGTGTATCATTTGAACATTAATTGTAAAGCAAATGTGTATGTTTCCCGATTAATTGAATAAAATTTGCAGTCGCGGAGGACAGCGCCTACAGATATTTCCCTAAGGTGGCAGGGGGACGTGTCGCATATTTAAAAAATGCAACAGAACAGCCTTCTCCAGTCTCCAATGTCATTGAGCTCCTAGACTGCTCACTGGACTCTACACCACGAAAGCAGCAGGCTTTTCTGCCATTAGCCGGCCGGGGTGGCCGAGCGGTTCTAGGCGCTACAGTCTGGAACCGCGCGACCGCTACGGTCGCAGGTTCGAATCTTGCCTCGGGCATGGATGTGTGTGATGTCCTTAGGTTAGTTAAGTTTAAGTAGTTCTAAGTCCCATAGTGCTCAGAGCCACTTTTCTGCCATTGTCAACAATATCAGTTCCTCTACAACAGTCATTAAAGTTATAAATAATATATTTCAGCTATCAGTCGCCCTTTTTATATTTTATTGGCAGATCTACTTTCCAGCTAGAAATTATCCATTCTCAGTGCTAAAAATACAAGAGGTACATAGTTAGATGACGTCATAAAAAGTTGCAATTAATGACTTAACTCAATATCACTATCATTTTTGATCAATGCATGTAATGCCTGTTGGTCAGACTTCAGCAACAGTTCATTGACCACTACTGTTTGCGGAAGGTGGGCTATATGGACATCAGTTGGTTACATGGCGCCATCTACGTGAACTGTGTGTAAACCTCAAGGGAAGTAAACCACTTCAAATTTACTTACATGAAATGAAACATACGTAAAATTCTTAAACTGCCGTCCAACTTATTTCATATATATCATCAAGTAATAAAATTTCCGTGCTCACTCCTTGTGAGTCCATTATTATTATTAAAACATTTAAATTATGTCCAGTGGGTAAAACTTTTTGAAATTTTTTAAAATTTATAAAACACTAGGAGACACATGCTGTATACACCTATTAGTTGACATTTCTTAAATACATTTAAAAACATTTTTTAAAATTTATAAAACACTAAAAGACACATCCTGTATACACCTATTAGTCAATATGGCTTAAATATACACTCCTGGAAATGGAAAAAAGAACACATTGACACCGGTGTGTCAGACCCACCATACTTGCTCCGGACACTGCGAGAGGGCTGTACAAGCAATGATCACACGCACGGCACAGCGGACACACCAGGAACCGCGGTGTTGGCCGTCGAATGGCGCTAGCTGCGCAGCATTTGTGCACCGACGCCGTCAGTGTCAGCCAGTCTGCCGTGGCATACGGAGCTCCATCGCAGTCTTTAACACTGGTAGCATGCCGCGACAGCGTGGACGTGAACCGTATGTGCAGTTGACGGACTTTGAGCGAGGGCGTATAGTGGGCATGCGGGAGGCCGGGTGGACGTACCACCGAATTGCTCAACACGTGGGGCGTGAGGTCTCCACAGTACATCGATGTTGTCGCCAGTGGTCGGCGGAAGGTGCACGTGCCCGTCGACCTGGGACCGGACCGCAGCGACGCACGGATGCACGCCAAGACCGTAGGATCCTACGCAGTGCCGTAGGGGACCGCACCGCCACTTCCCAGCAAATTAGGGACACTGTTGCTCCTGGGGTATCGGCGAGGACCATTCGCAACCGTCTCCATGAAGCTGGGCTACGGTCCCGCACACCGTTAGGCCGTCTTCCGCTCACGCCCCAACATCGTGCAGCCCGCCTCCAGTGGTGTCGCGACAGGCGTGAATGGAGGGACGAATGGAGACGTGTCGTCTTCAGCGATGAGAGTCGCTTCTGCCTTGGTGCCAATGATGGTCGTATGCGTGTTTGGCGCCGTGCAGGTGAGCGCTACAATCAGGACTGCATACGACCGAGGCACACAGGGCCAACACCCGGCATCATGGTGTGGGGAGCGATCTCCTACACTGGCCGTACACCACTGGTGATCGTCGAGGGGACACTGAATAGTGCACGGTACATCCAAACCGTCATCGAACCCATCGTTCTACCATTCCTAGACCGGCAAGGGAACTTGCTGTTCCAACAGGACAATGCACGTCCGCATGTATCCCGTGCCACCCAACGTGCTCTTGAAGGTGTAAGTCAACTAGCCTGGCCAGCAAGATCTCCGGATCTGTCCCCCATTGAGCATGTTTGGGACTGGATGAAGCGTCGTATCACGCGGTCTGCACGTCCAGCACGAACGCTGGTCCAACTGAGGCGCCAGGTGGAAATGGCATGGCAAGCCGTTCCACAGGACTACATCCAGCATCTCTACGATCGTCTCCATGGGAGAATAGCAGCCTGCATTGCTGTGAAAGGTGGATATACACTGTACTAGTGCCGACATTGTGCATGCTCTGTTGCCTGTGTCTATGTGCCTGTGGTTCTGTCAGTGTGATCATGTGATGTATCTGACCCCAGCAATGTGTCAATAAAGTTTCCCCTTCCTGGGACAATGAATTCACGGTGTTCTTATTTCAATTTCCAGGAGTGTATTTAAAAACAATTTTTAAAATTTATAAAACACTAGAAGACACGTCCTGTACGCACCTATTAGTTGATATGGCTTAAATATATTTAAAAACATTTATTAAAATTTATAAAATACTAGAAGACACATGCTGTATACACCTGTTAGCTGATATGGCATAAATATACTTAAAAACATTTCTTAAAATTTATAAGACACTAGAAGGTACGTGCTGTATACACCTACTAGTTGGCAACCTAGGCAATATATTTAATCCATATCAGCTGACAGATGTATACAGCACGTGTCTTCTAGTGTTTCATAAATTTTAAAAAATGTTTTTAAAAATTTAAAAAAGTTTTACCCGCGTGACGTAATTTAAATGTTTTAATAATAATAACGGACTCACAAGGAGTGAACAAGGGAATTTTATTACTTCATGATAAATATGAAATAAGTCAGATGACAATTTAAGAATTTTACGGATGTTTCATTTCATGTAATTAAATTTGCAGTGGTTTACTTCCTTTGAAGTTTATATGTAGTTCACATGACACCATGTAACCAACCGATGTGTTGTCCATACAGCCCGAATCCCGCAAACAGTAGTATTCAATGAACTGTGGATGAAGCCTGCCCAACAGGCATTACATGCATTGATCAAAAATGATAGTGGTATGTAATATACAAACCACATGAGTCAAGCCATTAATTGCAACATTTTATGACATCATCTAACTATGTACCTCTTGCATTCTTAGCATTGAGAATGGCTAGTTTCTAGCTGAAACCTAGATTGCCAATAAAATTTAAAAAGGACGACTGATAGCTGAAATCTTTAATTTACAAGTCAATATAACAGCTGCCGAGTGTAACAGCCATTTGAATTGAACGTAACATGATGAAGCCATTTAAACGTTTACAAAGAGATTCTATCAGTTATGGGCTGGACGCTAAGAAGAGGAAGATTTATTCCCGGCCGCGCGGGATTAGCCGAGCGGTCTTAGGCGCTGCAGTCATGGACTGTGCGGCTGGTCCCTGCGGAGGTCCGACTCTTCCCTCGGGCATGGGTGTGTGTGTTTGTCCTTAGGATAATTTAGGTTAAGTAGTGTGTAAGATTAGGGACTGATGACCTTAGCAGTTAAGTCCCATAAGATATCACACACGTTTGAACGTTTGAACACTTTTATTCCCGTAACGACAGCGAAAATGGGAGAACCAGTCTCGTTACTCGAAATAATTTAGTTGCAAATATACGGAAGGAGCTGGTGAAGAGTTCTCGGGTTTCCAGCTGGGTGGCGGTGTTTTCAAACTGCAGCGTTTCGACAAGTGACATACTCATCATCTTCTGGCGAAGTGCCGAGACTTTGCGGATGCCGGTCCCTTTATACCTGCGGCGTGCCCCCAACCACCTAGCCGTGAGACGCTGGATCCAGAGGAGCCGGCGGATGGGGTGGAGGGGGAAGCGGGTGCACACTTCGTGTTTCCGTCTCAGCATTCCGGTCGCGTCTCACGAGCTGTGCGGTTCTTGGTGCGTTCACGGCGTACTGCGGCTAAGGCTGGATTCCACGACACTCTAAGTTGATAACCTTCATCCCTGTTCACAAGATTCTCGTGGACCCGTATTTATATCAATTCTTTACTGATGCCATCTGAATAGCTCCCGGCTCGGTACAGCACCCTGGTGTTCTCGAAACTGAAGATGTAGTTGCCTTTGATCAGCTATAGCAGATTTTTACTATTAAAAACAGCCTTGATCACGATTTATTTATCAAGGTGACTCGTTTCGACCACTACTGCGGTCATCTTCAGACCTACAAGTTGTATACAAAGCTCTAATTAGAGGGCTACTTACATTAAAGAAAATACATAAAGCTATAAAGCTATAAAACGTTGAATTACCATTGAGTAGGAACCTCTTTCTGTTGGAGAATCACTACTGGAGAAACCAGTGCACGTCTTACTATATATAATGGAGGCTCCACCCACTTCTGACTGCATGATGTCGTTGCTAACCGATGAGTTATAAGTCGAATTACAATTTAAAATTTCTTAGTTAAAAGAACATTGTCAAGAATTAAAAATAAATACAAACTAAAATTAGCTTATTAAACAGCTATTGTCAATTAAGAAGCGTTAAAAATCTTTAAATATGTAGGAAAATGAACTTCGGTTTGGCAGTACATAGGTTGCCCTCTCAAGGCCTGTCAGTGAACCATTTGGAACCACTGGTTGCCATGGTGAAGTTGGACGCCGTTGTAAAGATGAGGCAGCAGGCTTTTTTCACTGAAGTTGTTGTAAAGTCGATAGTCGAACTAGTGGTTGCCATGGTGAGGACAAACGCCAGTGCAAAGATGTGGCAACAGGCTTCTTTCCAACGAAGTTGTTGCGAAGTGGAATGGCGAAGACTGTCGCGTCAGACGATGTATTATTGAGCAGCAACATGTCTTTATTGAAACGATTTTTAAAGAGTAAGCTACAATAATCTGTAGCTGACATGTATACTACATGCTGCACAAATACGATACGAAGTAGTTGTCCGTATATATGAAATAGTATCTATGAAGTTGATATGTGGATTACATGTGCCAATTTTTTAAAGGCATTACTATTCCTCAAGTTATATGCCAGTCTTATAAGCAAATAAAAATGAAGAATTTAAAATTATAAAATTATGAGCCATAGTGTCAAAAATAAAAGGATGTGAATTAGCAATATGCAGTCTAAAAGCATATAAGCAAAAATTCTAAAACAGATAGTCAATCATAAAATAATATTTGGTAAAATAAAATTACAATGTAAAGATAAAATATTTGCTACAAGTCTTAATGATTTTAAAAAATTTTAAAAAACCTTTTTAAACAAAGGACAGAAGAGTAAACATTCTAAAGCAGATAATCGAAGAGCTCAAAGAAATGTTTGTCTTTGAACTGCAGTTGTTCGTTTAAAACAGATAATGGATTACTTTCGTGAAGTGAAAAGATTTCAATTTCTTTTAAGGTATTTAGCAGTGGTCCTTTTGGCACAGTATGTAATATTTTCAAATTGCTAGAAATGCAACCCTCAGAATGATTGTATCCATCAGGATGTTGACCAAATATTGATTTGGTACATGCAGTACCGGAAGTATGTTCTTTGAAACGTGTTAAAAAGTTACTGCCAGTTTGGCCAATATACTGTTTCTCACAGTCATTACATATTATTTTGTAAACGCCTGACTTTTGGTATATATTAGAGTCTCCAATTGTGTGTTTCAGTTTCATCTGTAGGGGGTTATTAGTTTTAAATGCTATTGTCACGCTTGTGTTCTTAAATAATTTATTTATTTTATCTGAGATAAGTCCCATATGTCATTTGTGTAAATCTATTCTTGGAATTTACAATGGCATCATTTGTTCCTTGTAATTTTTGATATAACAGATGAACCTGATGGGAATTATAATTGTTAGCAACTGCTATTTGTTTTAATGTATCAATTTCCTTTTGGATTGTATCATTGTAAGTGGTATGCACTGCCTCCGATTTGTAAGCTCTAAGAGAATCTGAGAGATGACCTTCTCAAACAGTTTAATGAAAAACAAGACAACTATTTCAAACAATTCAGTGAAAAACTAGACAACAAAAATAAACAACATAATGAATCGTTCAAACAAAGTAATGACAATTTCAAACAGTGGAATGAAAAACTAAACAACGATTTTAAACAACTTCATGAAAAACTAGACAACAATTATAAACAACTTAATGAATCGAACAAACAGCTTAATAAAAGTTTTAAACAGTCGAATGAAAAACACGACAACCTTAATGAACAGAACAAACGACTTATTGAACAGATTACAGCCATTACCGTGCAACGTCATGATACTAAAGAACAATTACGCGAGGATACTAAGACTTGTGCTAGGAACAGTAGTGAAGAAATTAGATCTGTTGCACAAGAATTAAGTAGTACACGTGTAGCCACAACGAAATCACTTAGAGATGAAATTAGTGCAGTCGCTGAACAATGTTCTGAAAACGCCACACAGGCACGCGATGAGTTTAAATTAATGTCAGCAGAACTTCCACACACGCTGGATGTGGAAGTCGATAAGAAATTTGAACAACAGAACAGACAAATTGACGAATGTTTTAAAGTGACAGAAATGAAAATTGTTTCAGTCACTAACACGTCACAGCATACGCCACGTTCTGAGCATTTGTCACACCCACACATCCAGTATAACTTAAGTAATTTACAGAGAGTACGTGACCTAGGCTCCGAAGAGTCACAGACAAACAGATTGTTACACAAACCTGAACCCGTTCACACATTCAGAGACGATAGCGTTAATTACAAGCAATTTTTATCCGTAAAAAAATCTAAGGTATTTAAAAATGACAGAACACAAATACATCCTTTGGACTGGATGCGACAATTTGTTTTTGTATTTTCATCAGCTTGGCCTGTAGTGCAGAAACCCGAATTGGCATGGATACAACAATTTTCTTTGGAATTTTCACCGGAATTGCCTGTAACGCAGAAACTAAAATGTATTTGCAGCGCGTAATTGACCTTTTTTGTATTGCAGGTCATACATTTCACTCAAATTTTTGGATTGTTCCCTTATTGACAACAGACGTTATTTTAGGTACGAATTTTCTGGTACAACACGACGCAATTGTTGACTTTCAAAATTGTTATTTAATGTTAAAGGATGAAAATATACAACTGGCTTTAGAATTTCAGCACTTCGATGAATATGTGCCGTAGCGTGCACAGGGCCCCGAGCCGTAGTAGTGCTATTTTATCTTTAGTTTTCTGCACTGCTGCCTTCTCTTTTGCTATCCTTTATATCCATCAAAACAACTCTTCAACTATCGATCTATCTAGAATTAAGAAGGAGTAAAGAAACCCTGATGTGACAAATTTTACCGAAAGTTACAGTTTTCATTAGACACCCCCGAAATGGCAAGAACTACAAGCGTATTTTAATAACAGATAAAATTGTAATCATCAGTATGTACAACATTTTCAGCAATAGTCAAAATTATCAGCAACAGCATTTTGGTAACAACAGAGGCTTTTCTCCGCAACAGCATCAAAGCCAGCCAGTTAACATACCTAACCAACAATGTCATGTACAAGGTCAACCAAGCTTTAATGTTTCGCCGCCTACACGTATAGCGTCGGCTCCGCAAAAGAGTAACGCACAGCAACAAGGAAACCAGTACGTACAGAAAACACATCATTTCAATTCCTATCGCAACGCGCCATGTAGCAATGACTATCATGACAGACGTAAAAATAATGAGCACAATTTTCAGCGTACGTTTAATAACAGTCGGTCTTACCAGCAACAAAATCATCCGCAACAACAGATTATCATGAATGAACCAGACAGTAGATATCATCCCGAACGTAATACGTCAGGAAGAAATAACAGAACAGTTCAAATAGTCGAAATGACACAACATCTTCCCGCAAATAATAGCACGTCAGATAGAATATGACTAGATACAGTACAGGTTGCATCTTCCAGCAACGCAAGCAATGCTTTTGACACGCAGAATCTTGTTCACGAAAATGTTATTACTTTTGACGACATCCGAGACACTCTTTTGCAGGAAAGACCAGTTATTCAAAAAACCATTTCACACCCTGTCATTGAATTAAAGATTGGATCATCCAAATTTTCAGCAATAATCGATTCTGGATCACCTATGTCAGTTATAAATGAGGAAACTTTCAACGAATGTAACAAAGAGAATACCTATCGTACGTTACCATTAGGCAAAACCAGAGTAAAAGGAGCAGTATCTGGTAAAGGAGTAGATGTAAAACTACAGAAACATTTATCATTTTGTATTGCAGGTCATACATTTCACTCAGATTTTTGGATTGTTCCCTTATTGACAACAGACGTTGTTTTAGGTACGAATTTTCTGGTACAACACGACGCAATTATTGACTTTCAAAATTGTTATTTAATGTTAAAGGATGAAAATGTATAACTGGCTTTAGAATTTCAGCACTCTATATCTGTAGAAGAACAAACAATTAATCGTACAGAGGTCATTTCCGCATCACGTAACATAGACTGTCATTCCACATTGTTCACAGATACGTACGTACACAACTATAATACTCCAGACGAAGCCGACTATGACGTTATGCAAATGATTTCTGATAAAGTTAAACAGAGCAGTGTAAATACAGACGAAGAACGCTCGCAACTACGCAAAATTCTTTTACAGCAAGCTCCAGTTTTTGACAACGTGCCTGGTACTATGTCCGGTTTTATGTATGAATTTCAAGTTAAACAGCACGATACATTTAAAGCCAAACATTATCCTATTCCATACATTCACACAGAACAAGTTAAGAAAGAAAATATTGTAGCAGACGCACTATCCCGTTCTGTCAGCAACAATCAGCAAGACATCGTAACCAACTTCTGCAAAGCAAATTTCAGCGTGATGTATATTCAACAAGTTGCATTTGAAAATTTCATTTCGTCGTCATTACGAGACATAGCGCAAGAGCAGAGTAAAGACGACGTGTGGAAAGAAATTAAACACCTTTGGCAAGATAGGAATAATGTTACCATTAGAAACCATTACACTGTACGCAATAATATTCTGTTTCGCCGCTCTCACCCTGACAGCATCAACTGGCTACTATGTATTACTGACGAGCTTGTTAACAAATTAATTTGGTATACTCATTTAAGTTACACACATTATGGAGCCAGAAAATGTTTTCTTATACTGAGACAGAACTGTTATTTTACCAACATGGAGAAACGTATTCGACGAGTTTTAGCGTCATGTAAAATCTGCCAGAAAGCTAAGTCAGATACGACTTCACATATTCCTCCATTACATCCCATAGTACCTGTTAAATCGAGACACATGGCCGCTGTAGACATTTTTGGTCCGATTCCCAGAACTAATAGAGGTTTTTGCTACATCTTTGTCGCTGTTGAACTCACTTCAGAATTTGTTACCTTCACTCCGTTACGCAAAGCTACCGCTAACCATTATTATAAAACATTCTCTATTTCATGTAGGATATGTATTGAAAGTAATTTCCGACAATGGATCACAGTTTCGATCTGCTATATGGACACGTATGTTACGAGCTAGAAACATTTCTCCGATCTATATATCCAGGTACCATGCTTCTTCGAACCCTTGTGAACGACTAATGAAAGAAATCGGTAAACTATGTAGAATATACTGCCATAAAAAACATATTGATTGGGACACACACATGTAATTAATTCCATACCAAATGAATCTACTATGCTATCTCCGACTGTTATACTGAAATATGTTGAACCACCTATAAAAATTAAAGAATTAGTATCCTTTCCTACATCTTGTCGACTACGACACCATGAAATAATTGACATTGCGCTGAACAAAATCAAACGTGCCGCAGAGCGCCGGAGAAGACGGCAAAAACAGGTTTGTACACGCTGTGACTTTCACATTGGACAGAAGATATTAGTACGTACACACTATGTATCCAACAGAGGAAAGAATAGATGCAGTAAATTTGAGCTTCTATATGCAGGTCCATATCGAATCCGCAGCATTCCTCACCCCAATGTAGTACACGTCGAAACTTTGAGAACCAGGAAAAGTAAAGGCAATCACTATGTCTCCAACATTAAACCCTTTACTGAATGAACATACTTTATGATTTATCACACTGTAATGCCATTTTTTGTTTTTTATATGACCAATGATGCAATTATATTTATGTGACTACATACTGATGATTATTATATTTTTTCTTGGCAAGTGCCTGGCAAGGTAAGGTTAGCAGGTCGCTTTTCTTGTCGGTATATATCAGACCGTGTACATTTTTCATTTTTTTCATGTATGTATGATTGTTTTCCTGTTTGTTTGTATGCACTATGAAATGTTTAAGATGTAACAAACACCAGTTGACTTTGACATTTTGCCTTATGATATCTCAACATCGTGACTATTTTACATTTTTTTTTTTTTTGCTTCTACATTATGATACTCTGTGTACATTTTTGCACCTGAACACTGTCTATGTTTTTGACATAATACGTTTTCTGTCATGCTATGCTGTATGCTTAATTATATCACTAGAAACCAGTTTTTATTTAATGGGTATATGATTTAAATGCAAGATTTTAATCCTTATTCATCATGTTCAGAAAAAAATAACGTGTAAATGAAATAAATTAAACAAACCACAGTGGATTACTATGAAATGGGAATTTCACCTTCAGAATGAACGAAAGAAGATGCAATACCTCGTCACGAAGAGTAAATGGATCAGAATTAACAAACACTAACAAGAATATACTATACACATCGTATGATAGCAGTCTTAACTAATTTTTTCTTTCATAATACGAGGCGACGGATGCAGGCTGTCAGACAGAACTACACATCTTAGTTTTAGTGATGAAATTTGCTAGAAATAAGAAACTCTATACTATGAATAGTTGTATGAAGTAAATGGTAATACGAATAATGAATAATGAGGTATCTTTTTGCAGATGGTAATGAATGATGATGAATAGTGATGAAGAATATGGTACTATGAATAATGAAGTTTTTCTTTGCAGGTGATGATAGTAATGAAGTTATGGTGATATGAATAATGAAGTTTTTCTTTGCAGGTGATGATAGTGATAAATTTTATATGGCCACTTAATGCACCACTTTTAAGTTTTTCTTTGCAGATGAGAATAATGATGAAGTTTACATATTTACTGTTAGTTAAGAAATGCTATGTAGTTATTTAAGTATTTGTTGCAGTTCGTTTTGACAGTATGTCTTATGCTGCATGGTATAATGACTGAATGTTTTGCAAAGGACAGCTAGAGTACATACATATTGAGTACACGTTTCATTACCTGTTAATTCGAAATTCACTGCGTTTCAGCATAATATGCGTTTCTTCTTTCAGCCCAATAATCCATTTTGTATTTTTTCTAGGAGAAGCTATTCATGAAATTAATATGCTATAAGTAGTTAGTCATTAAACCTGTTCTAGTACTTGCACTTTCTTATCCATTTGTGTGTGTCATTCATGAATGTGATCACATATACTCTACTTGTTTCATAACCTTGCTACAGCTGACTCATGATGAATGACGTTACCTATCTTCATTTGCAGCAATAAGTCAAAAAGCAAATATTTTGGCTCCTGCAATTAATTATCGATCCCAACGCAATGCATTGCTAGCAGAAAAAAATGTATTACCAGTCCCAAATAATGCTACCAGTTTAAGAGAGTTCTAAGTAATACTGAATGATGTTTTCTAATCACAGACATTGAGTAATAGTTACATTTTGTTACATTTTAAATATGTCATATGTCACTTGAATGATGAGTTCTGAGTAATACTGAATGATGTTTCGTAACAATGTATATAATCTATGCCAATAATTTCTGTAAATAATATTTTTGTTATACTCTATAAATGCTATGCTAATAATTAACTCTCATTTTGAATGATGACTTCTGATGGTTTGTAACTGGCCAATAAGTGCCAATAATTATTTTAAATATGTCGTATGTCACATGAATGATGAAAAATGTTTTGTAATATTCAATACTTGCTATGTGTTTAGTAACTGGCTAATGAATGCCACTGTTTCCTATATTTTTAAATTTGTATTATGTCACTTACATGCTGTATATATGAATACCAGTAGCTTGATGCTACACTCCTTAGCTCCTGTTTTGAATGATGACTTCTGATGATTTGTAACTGGCCAATGAGTGCCAATGATTACTATACCTAGCTGAATTATGTAAATGGTGTGCCATTAATTAACTCTTGTTTTGAATGATCACTTTTGAATCATGCATAAAAATGGTTTGTACCTGACCAATGTGTGCCAATGTCCACTGTAATCAGATGACTTATGAACATTATTATGTAATACTTCATACATAGCACAGAAATGTTTAGTAACTAGGCGATGAGTGCCACCAATTACTCAAATCGTTTGATAGACTAGTGTAATTCTCAATGATGACTAGCATAAGACTTAATGTCCTTCACCTTCTGACCTAATTAGCAGAAATTACTGCAATATCCGTTTGTCCTGTCCATCCTTATGATCATGGAGCACCATATTTGGTTTTTGCACTCATTTACGTTGATGAAAGAGTGTGGTGTTGACACATCATGCTGTCCACCACCTTGAACAATGGAGATGTTACTATGGTTATACTATTTGGTGTACCTAATGTACTACCAAAATTATAACATACAATATTAATACATTTCAATGTCTTGGCTACACTGATGAATACTCCAGGAAGAGAACTTCAGATTGTCTCACTTGGTGTTGTGCTTCTGTAGAAAGATATGGACTTTCAGTGCAGCTACGTGCAACCTAATGTGCTACAATCATGATGCAATCCTTCCCTTTCCTATCCTAGTTCTTGTGAAATGGCAGTATATATACACAGTGTGTATGCACTTTATGTCATTTGTTAATATGATTTGTACTCACTGTGTATACATTTTGTCATTGCTTGATATGTTCTGTACTACAGTGTGTATGCACTTTATGTCATTTGTTAATATGTTTTGTACTCATTGCGTATACATTTTGTCATTGCTTGATATGTTCTGTACTCAGTGCATGTGCACTATATTTCATTTCCTGTTCTGCACTTATATATGTATATATTCTGTGACCGTAAGCTTAGTTAATTAAGAAAAACTTGTTGCTCATGGCAAGTCCAATTGACTCACCATCGCTGCCAAATTTTTGCCCCCCCCCCCCCCCCAGTGGAGGGTTATGTAAGAGGTATAAGCTGCCTGCGATATGTAAGCTTTAAGAGAATCTGAGACCTAAGACCAGTGTTTTATGCAGTAGGAACTGTGTAGCAGTAAGTTGTTGCTTGTCTGCGCTTGTCGGCAGTCGAGTCTGGTGTATCATGTTGGCTGGACCGGTCGTGGTGCAGCGATGGCGGAGCCTGAGCGTTAGAGTATAAGGTAAAAGCAGCCTCGTGCATATCTAGTAATGTTATGTGAACTCGAAGTGTAAATCTTTTAAAAAATGTCCCAATAATAATCTTTGTCATATAAAGTAATTTCTAACAAGCATTCATTTCAATTTAAAGAATTTACTAATTTCTCCAATCCATGATCATTCCGATTGTAGCAAAAGAAAATCAGTTGCTTCCTTTGATAAATCACAAATGTATAGGCCAGCATTGCACAGAGCTGTGCTGGAAAAATTTTAGGTAAGCGCAGATATATTCGCCTTTTTTATTGAGGTAAGAATTTTTGCTTTTTTATTCAGAATGATCTTACAGGGCCGTGACGCAGCACTGCTGTCGTCCAAAAATTTACCAGGTTACTGAATTTATCTTCTTATTTCGAGGTTTAGGAATTTTTCTGTTTCGAGTTTACATTAAATGGGAGTCAAATTTTGCGTGGAGGTTAAATGTGAATGAATTTCTGTAGGGAGGTCATAAATGGGAACCAATTTTGTTCTGATGTTACAAAAAAATTAGTCATTAACCAAATAATTTTTTATTTATTTTAATTTTGTGTGGGGAGGTTACACTAAAAAAAATAGAATCATATTCATATTATTATTATTTAATTATTTTGTGGGGAGGTTACATCATGTTGGAGAGGTAATTTCAGTATCCTATGTATAATAGTTTTAAAAAATGCCATTTTGTATCTTGATGTATGGTATGATGTAGCATTTATTATTATGCCGGTTGATGTGTGTTTTCTATAAATAGAAATATTATGTTTTCCATTCTGATTTGTAATTGCGAAGTCCAGGAAATTAATACTATTGTTACTTTCGTGTTCTACTGTAAATACAAGTTTTGGAAGTAAATTATTTAAGTTGTTAGCGAAAGCATCAATTTCTTCCTTAGAGCTGTTATATAATAGCAGTGTGTCGTTAACATATCTTTTGTAGTTTATAATTTTATTTGTTATTTCTGTATTATTTTTGAAAAATTGTATTTCAACGTAGTTGACGAAGATATCTGTTATAGTGCTAGCCAGGGAATTCCCCATTGCAAGTCCATCTTCCTGTATGTATATTTTATTATTCAATAAAAAAAAATTAAAATCTAGAGTAATTCATAATAGTTCGATGAATTCTACTATTTCTTTGGGGCTCATGATTTTGTGATGCGTTAAGTTATCATCAATAATAGAGATAGTCTCTTGAATAGGTATATTCGTGTAAAGATTTGTGATGTCCAACGATGCGAACCTTGCGTTCTTTGGAATAGCCACATCATAAATTAACTTAGTTAATTCGAAACTGTTTTTAATTCTATAATTTTCTTCATAAACGTACAAGGATTTTAAGATTTGATTAAGCTTTTTGTTCAGGTTATAAGAGGGACTGTTGGTATTATTAACAATTGGACGAATTGGTGAATTTGCTTTGAATAATTTGATTTGCGATCTCAACTTAGGTAAAGTGGGGTTCATAACTCTAAGTGTTATTTTATCTTTAGGTGAAAGTAAAGAGTCACTATCATCAATCAGCTTTTTAGTTTTTTTGTTTTTTTTTTGTTTGAAATCTTGCAGTCGGGTCTTTATTAACCTCAGTTATTCCACTAGCGTTAAAAAGTGTAAAGTCTTAGAAACATAATAATTTTCGCTAACAATGACAAGACTATTACCTTTATCCGCCTTGATTGCAATAGCTTTATTAGTTATTAACTTCTGGTTGATTTGTTTTACAATTTTTAATTCATTATTATGTTTCTTTTTATCTTTTTCATTAGTAATGACATTCTTAGTTTTACGTGCAATGTCACATATTTGAGACCTACTAAATTGTGCATGTTTTGCAGCAATGTTTACATCAGCAATCACACGTTTAATATTTACATTGCTCAATTGGGGAGATAAATTATACTTTAGGCCCTTGTTTAAAAGTGTTGTCTCAGCAGGAGTAAAAGAACTTTGGTTGGATTGGTTACTCTTGCTGCTCTAAGGAAGAAATAGATGCTTTCGCTAACAACTTAAATAATTTACATCCAAAACTTGTATTTTCAGTAGAACATGAAAGTAACAATAGAATTAATTTCCTGGGCTTCACAATTACAAAACAGAATGGAAAAAATAATATTTCTATTTATAGAAAAGCCACATCAACCGGCATAATAATAAATGCTACATCATGCCATCCATCAAGATACAAAATGGCATTTTTTAAAACTATGATACATAGGATACTGAAATTACCTGTCCAACATGATGCAATCCAAAAGGAAATTGATACATTAAAACAGATAGCAGTTGCTAACAATTATAATTCCCATCAGGTTGATCTGTTATATCAAAAATTACAAGGAACAAATGATGCCATTGTAAATTCCAAGAAGAGATTTACGCAAATGACATACATGGGACTTATCTCAGATAAAATAAATAAATTATTTAAGAACACAAGCGTGACAATTGCATTTAAATCTAATAACCCCCTACAGATGAAACTGAAACACACAATTGGAGACTCTAATATATACCAAAAGTCAGGCGTTTACAAAATAATATGTAATGACTGTGAGAAACAGTATATTGGCCAAACTGGCAGTAACTTTTTAACACGTTTCAAAGAACATACTTCTGGTACTGCATGTACCAAATCAATATTTGGTCAACAACTTGATGGATACAATCATTCTGAGGCTTGCATTTCTAGCAATTTGAAAATATTACATACTGTGCCAAAAGGACCACTGCTAAATACCTTAAAAGAAATTGAAATCTTTTCACTTCACAAAAGTAATCCATTATCTGTTTTAAACGAACAACTGCAGTTCAAAGACAAACATTTCTTTGAGCTTTGCTTATAAGACTGGCATATAACTTAAGGAATAGTAATGCCTTTAAAAAATTGGCACATGTAATCTACATATCAACTTCATAGATAATATTTCATATATACGGGCAACTACTTCGTATCGTATTTGTGCAGCATGTAGTATACATGTCAGCTACAGATTATTGTAGCTTACTCTTTAAAAATCGTTTCAATAAAGACATGTTGCTGCTCAATAATACATCGTCTGACGCGACAGTCTTCGCCATTCCACTTCGCAACAACTTCGTTGGAAAGAAGCCTGCTGCCACATCTTTGCACTGGCGTTTGTCCTCACCATGGCAACCACTAGTTCGACTACCGACTTTACAACAACTTCAGTGAAAAAAGCCTGCTGCTTCATCTTTACAACGGCGTCCAATTTCACCATGGCAACCAGTGGTTCCAAATGGTTCACTGACAGGCCTTGAGAGGGCAACCCATGTACTGCCAAACCGAAGTTCATTCTCCTACATATTTAAAGATTTTTAACGCTTCTTAGTTGACAATAGCTGTTTAATAAGCTAATTTTAGTTTGTATTTATTTTTAATTCTTGACAATGTTCTTTCAACTAAGAAATTTTAAATTGTAATTCGACTTATAACTCATCGGTTAGCAATGACATCATGCAGTCAGAAGTGGGTGGAGCCTCCATTATATATAGTAAGACGTGCACTGGTTTCTCCAGTAGTGATTCTCCAACAGAAAGAGGTTCCTACTCAATGATAATTCAACGTTTTATAGCTTTATAACTTTATGTATTTTCTTTAATGTATGTAGCCCTCTAATTAGAGCTTTGTATACAACTTGTAGGTCTGAAGATGACCGCAGTAGTGGTCGAAACCGGTCACCTTGATAAATAAATCGTGATCAAGACTGGTTTTAAAAGTAAATATTTATAAGACATTGATCACTGCTGTTCCCATAATGCATTCAAAAGTATAGCAGCTTTCTCTGTCTGTCCAAGTCAGATGTGTCTGATGTGTTTTTCGCACCGATTCGAGATGCAGCGCTGCGTATGTCCAATGTACTGTACACCACATTCGCAAGCAATGTTATATATACCATGTTTGTTGAGTTTGAGTGGGTCTTTAGCTGAGCCCAGCAGCTCTTTCGTCTTCGGCGGTGATCGGAAGACGTTATTTATTTTCGATTTTCTCAGTAGTCTATCGATTTTCCCTAGCAGGGGCCCCAAATATGGCGTAAAGGCGAGTCTCTTGTTATCTTCCTCTTCTTCAGACATGCCCGACTTGGACAGACAGAGAAATCTGCTATAGCTGAACGTAGTATCAAGGAAAATCACACCTTTGATTTTCGAGAACATCTGGGTGCTGTGCCGAACCGGGAGCTGAGGGGACGTCGTCATTAAAGAATCGATAGAAATACGGGTCCACGAGAATCTTGTGAACAGGGACGAAGGTTATCAACTTGGAGTGGCCTGGAATCCAGCCTTAGCCGGAATACGACATGAACGCACCATGAACCGCACAGCTCGCGAGATGCGACCGGAATGCTCTGACGGAGATACGAACGGCGCACCGGCTTCCCGCACCAACCTCCTCCCTTCTCCCGGCTTCTCTGAATCCAGCCTCCCGTGGCCAGATGTTGGGGGGAGGGGGGGCACGCCGCAGGTATAAAGGGACCGGCATCTGCAAAGTCTCGGCACCTCGCCAGAAGGTGATGAGTATTTCACTCGTCGAAACGTCGCAGTTTGAAGACATCGCCACCCGGCTGGAAGCCCGGGAACTCTTCACCGGCTGTATGTGCCGGGAAAGCATACATTCACACTTACGGAAGGAGGCTGCATCCGCAAAGAAAAATCCAAACTCCAATACTGTTCCATTAACAAACATTATTCTGGCCATGCGGCGTAAGCCTGGACGACTAGGAGGAAGTTGCTGTCAGAGATTTAAGACGAGGAAATCATAACCGACTTCATCATGGGTGAGAAGGAGGAAGAAACTGATGCTGAGTTCGACTTGCTTTATGGACCAAATATGTCAAGTCGTTAACTTTTTATGTGTGATTCCGTATTTTGTAACATGTTCCATCATTCGAAGGAATTTTAATTTTTTCAGTGCACATGTGGGTTGCAAGAAATGACATTGTATTACATATAATTCGAAATTCTCTTAAAATGTATATTTTATAAGTCAAAAATGATGTCTCTCTGTGTGTTTATATACACGTACTGAATGAAGCTGCTATTCAAGACAGAAGGGAGATCTGTTCTTGCGGTTGTTTAACGTTGATAGTTGGGAGCATGTACCATAGAAACTGCTGTTTCTGCTAGTTCTATACCGCAACATGAAAGAACATCCCAGCAAGGATACTGTGAAGGGGTAGGTGAGCGTGATGTTAAGTGTTTATTACCTTTTAATGAAAATACTAACGCGTATTCTCTAGAGACGAATGGAAAAACTTGTGGAAGCTGACCTCGGGGAAGATCAGTTTGGATTCCGTAGAAATGTATGAACACGTGAGGCAATACTGACCCTACGACTTATCTTAGAAGCTAGATTAAGGAAAGGCAAACGTACGTTTCTAGCATTTGTAGACTTAGAGAAAGCTTTTGAAAATGTTGACTGGAATACCCTCTTTCAAATTCTGAAGGTGGCAGGGGTAAAACACAGGGAGAGAAAGGCCATTTACAATTTATACAGAAACCAGATGGCAGTTATAAGAGTCGAGGGACATGAAAGGGAAGCAGTGGTTGGAGAGGAAGTGAGACAGGTCTGTAGCCTCTCCCCGATGTTATTGAATCTGTATATTCAGCAAGCAGTGAAGGAAACAAAAGAAAAATTCGGAGCAGGTATTAAAATCCATGGAGAAGAAATAAAAACTTCGAGGCTCGCCGATGAGATTGTAATTCTGTCAGAGACAGCAAAGGACTTGGAAGAGCAGTAGAACGGAATTGACAGTGACATGAAAGGAGGGTATAAGATGAACATCAACAAAAGCAAAACAAGGATAATGGAATGTAGTCGAATTACGTCGGGTGATGCTGAGGGAATTAGATTAGGAAATGAGACACTTAAAGTAGTAAAGGAGTTCTGCTATTTGGGGAGCCAAATAACTGATGATGGTCGAAGTAGAGGGGATATAAAATGTAGACTGGCAATGTCAAGGAAAGCGTTTCTGAAGAAGAGAAATTTGTTAACATCTAGATTTAAGTATCAGGAAGTCGTTTCTGAAACTATTTGTATGGAGTGTAGCCATGTATGGAAGTGAAACATGGACGATAACTAGTTTGGACAAGAAGACAATAGAAGCATTAGAAATGTGGTGCTACAGAAGAATGCTGAAGATTAGATGGGTAGATCACATAACTAATGAGGAGGTACTGAATAGGATTGGGGAGAAGAGACGTTTGTGGCACAGCTTGACAAGAAGAAGGGATCGGTTGGTAGGACATGTTCAGAGGCATCACGGGATCATCAATTTAGTATTGGAGTGCAGCGTGGAGGGTAAAAATCGTAGAGGGAGACCAAGAGATGAATACACTAAACAGATTCAGAAGGATGTATGTAGCAGTAGGTACTGGGAGATGAAGAAGCTTGCACAGGATAGAGTAGCTTGGAGAGCTGCATCAAACCAGTCTCAGGACTTAAGACCACAACAACAACAACAATGAAAAACTTGGACAAGTATACTCTAAATGCTAAACCAAGTCTTTCTTACAGTTTTTGCATTTTGTTACAATTTGAGACTTCTGCCTTACCTTTGCAGCTCTGTATCTTGGTGAGTATGTAAAGTGAAAATACACAAATGTGCAAAACGGAAGGTCCAAAGTAACTTTCGCATGATGTGTCACTGACAGGAAACACAGCTCCATGAGTCTTGGACCGTATGTAGAAAGAACTGCTACAGCTTAGCACAAAAGGTAACTGAAAGAAATACTCTAAGGGACGGATAGAAATGACACTTTTCTTCAAAGACAATAATTACAATGAAGTCACCGCATCTGATGATGGTTCCCTGTACAGTACAAGCCGTGGGACATGGTTATTGGTAGGATGTGTCCGCACGGACAGAGATGCATGCTGTGCAACGTACTCCCATGCTGTTCACAAGGTCGGTAAGGAGTTCTTGGGGCAGGACATTCTGCTCCTCCACCAGCGGGGTTGACAATTGCTGGATGGCCATTGGTGCATGTGGACTTCCCCGTGGCATCCCATATGTGATCGTTGGGGCCAAAGTCCGGCAGACGGGTAGGCCAGTCCATTAACCGAATATCTGCCCTCTGGTTCTAACAGCTCCGACACCTGCGCACTCTCATCGTTATAAATGAAGTCAGGGCCGAATGCACCTCTGAAAATACGCGCAGGGGGAAGGAGTACAGCGTCACAATGATGTTGACTGGCGAGTGAACTGTGTCAAATATTTTGAGATCAGCAAGCCTAGGCAACAAGTTCTGCAGGCTACAGAGTGTCGAACTATTTACATCGCACGAATTAGATCTATATTTAGTAATTCATACACATGTATAGTGAGTGGCTGTATGAGATCTTTTTTACGGTTTGTTGTTCCAGTTTTATCTCTTGTTACATCCCCCTTTCATTATTCCATTGTGCAATCCGGAGCCGGCCGAAGTGGCCGTGCGGTTAAAGGCGCTGCAGTCTGGAACCGCAAGACCGCTACGGTCGCAGGTTCGAATCCTGCCTCGGGCATGGATGTTTGTGATGTCCTTAGGTTAGTTAGGTTTAACTAGTTCTAAGTTCTAGGGGACTAATGACCTCAGCATTTGAGTCCCATAGTGGTCAGAGCCATTTGAACCATTATTTGCAATCCGGAGTTCTTTCGAGTACGAAACTTGAAGAGAAAGTCAGTCTGACTGCGTTTATTAACATAATGGTCACCTTTTACACAAATGGGTAATGTTTCTGAGTATTATAAAGGGTACCACCGTTCATTATGAACTCACAGGTTAAAGTGAAGACTAGTGGAAAGCTTTCAACGTAAAGTACGGAATGAAGACGTATTAGATAATACAATGAGGAAAGAAGTTCCTGGAAGATCCTTACAATGAGAAGAGACACATTAGAGTTACATCTGGTACGGCATCCAGGTATAGTAAACTAGGCAATGGAAAGAGCAAGAGAGGGCGAAAGTAATAGGGACAGATAAATATTAGAAAATAGGAAACACATTACGGACGATGTCGCTTGTAGTAGGGACGTAGAGATGAGGAGGTTAACAAGAGATAGAAAAAGATGGAGGACAGCCTACAACCAGTCGAATGACATGACGAAAGAAAAGGTCCCAGTGATTAATCTTGAGGACAGTGCTGTACTATTGTTGTATTGTATGGTATTGTATGTTAACCGTGGACCTAGAAACGACGGAGAGTCTCCGTCCCCGCCGTAGCCGCATTGGTCCACAGCCGCACGACGACTACCGCAATCTACTTCACCCCTCCGCCGCCCCACACCGAACGAAGGGTTATTGTGCGGTTTGGCCCCCGGTGGACCCCCCTGGGAACGTTTCACATCAGACGAGTGTAACCCCTATGTTTGCGTGGTAGAGTAATGGCGGTGTACGCGTACGTTGAAAACTTGTTTGCGCAGCAATCGCCGACATAGTGTAACTGAGGCGGAATGAGGGGAAGCAGCCCGCATTCGCCGAGGCAGATGGAAAACCACCTAAAAACCCTCCACAGACTGGCCGATTCACCGGAACTCGACACAAATCCGCCGGGCGGATTCGTGCCGGGGACCAGGCGCTCCTTCCCTCCCGGAAAGCCGTGCGTTAGACCGCACGGCCAACCGGGCTGACCTGTGCTACTGCTAGTTTGCGTAAGCTGCACTGCAAAATTTCCTTCTTTTAGCTGGTGGTATTTTGTGCAATCTATTCTTAGTTGCGCGCTACATACGTATGGACACAGACGTATAGATAATTCTCTTTAGAGATTAAAACTGTGTGCCGGACGACCACTCGGATCTGGGCCTTGACCGCTAACGCTTTACAGTCTCACAGCTCTGTCTGGCATTGCCGCCTTTTACAGAAACGAAATGAATCGAAACGGTCGCCGTACTAAAGGCTCGGATGCCTAATGTTTTATCGAAAACGCGAAATCTGCAGCAATTCACATTCACCATTTACAACTGTCAGCTTTGTGACGACTCTGAAAGGGTCAGTTAGTGTGGGTGAGTCTGAATGGCCTGTTCAGGACGTCAAAATGTTTCGGGTTGAATAGCGGAGTAGCTGGTCGTCAAAACAGACTGAGAAATTTCTGGAAAGGGTTTCATAAAAGAATTTCAAAATGCGCTTATTATTGTATCTCGCGAAACAAGGAAGGAGAACTAGGATTTAGCGCTAAGGTCTGCTTATTTATCGCCGAACATTTATCTTCTGGGCTAATGAGTGTTTCGTTGAAGATATCGTTGAATTCGATGATCAATCACTTCAGGGTGAGCTTGTCGGATACGGAGCAGTATGCCATAGCTCATACTCTATTTGAAGCAGTCCCATAGCTGTATTGAATTTGATGGGTTATAGAATGTTAAACTTATGGTAAAAAAGTGTCTCATTTGTTCAGCCGAGGTTGTGATTGGGGCTTCTTGTAGTGTCGATTTCCAGTGGTCGTCGTTTTCCACTAGTCCTAAGCATTGGCATGCTTCTCTGTATACCTGGTATAGCTAACCGTCAACAGCCTTGAGGTATGTGAAACTTGTCGGTCTCCGTATATCGTGTAGCAACATCCGGAGATAGAAATATTCGTCGTTGTTCGGATGTATAGTGTTTACTCCGTCCAGTGCTCCAGATTTCATGATTCCTGGATGATCTTCTACTGGAATTCCTTGTTTTCGTCCGAGAAAGATGTTTCTTTTTGAGTTCCAAGTATAATAGGTACTGACGCGACATGTAGAAATGTTTTCGTGGATGGTTCCGTATCGCACAGTTCGTAAAGAGCTGTTAATGTTGTTTTCTGACGTGTTTCGCTGGAAATTTTTCCGCCACTGACTTTTGTCGAGTAAACTCTCTGTCTATTCTTCAAATGTACTGCTAGATATTGCACAGTTGGTTCGCATTCGTGTATAGGAAAACAGAAAATCCGTCATGCCGCTTCGTCATTGTTGATGTATCTTCCCACTTGATACATGAGAGTCTCGTCGTTTCTGTTTTATTGTTCGCTGTCTTTGGCTGTTTGAAATACTGCCATGTCACGGTCTTTGTTCACATACTTACATATTTGATGTATTTCACTGAATCGAAGTATTCTATGTTTATGTGTGCTTGGAACATTTTGGAAAGCAGTGTGAAGCCACCATTTTCGTGTGATCGTCTTCTGTGCTTGAGGTAACCATCACATCCGGTTTGTGTGTCGTCCAAGGGGGGTTTTGGGTACTTCTTTGTACAATTTCCATCACTAATAAATGGCGAATTTGGTTTTGGCTCTGAGCATTATGGGACTTAACATCTATGGTCATCAGTCCCCTAGAACTTAGAACTACTTAAACCTAACTAACCTAAGGACAACACACAACACCCAGTCATGACGAGGCAGAGAAAATCCCTGACCCCGCCGGGAGTCGAACACGGGAACCCGGGCGTGGGAAGCGAGAACGCTACCGCACGACCACGAGCTGCGGAATATTGGGTTTTAATGGTCCGCGTTGTCCGTGAATCATGTTTTTCACTTTCATGTCGTACAGTTCCAGATCTTCTTGTGGGTTGGGAAATTCAGCTTCTATGCTTTTGTCGATGAATTCCATCCTGTGGCCAGGATTTTGAGTGAGGCAGTTCTCGTTTCTACCATTCGCTGGTGAACATCCAGCATCTAACGGTTTCAAAGATGTTGTTCTTTGTGATGACTTCAATAAATATCATTTCTTTTTGTCGGAATACTCGGACTATTATGTCGTGCCGATGCAGGGGGACTTGTCAATATCTTAATTGTTCTTTGACTTCTGGCCACGACGAGTTGCTTATTAACGTTACGAACGGGTCAGGTCGTCCATATTTTCTTATGTAGGTCATGCTATCTGGAGTGTATTCATGTATGTTCCTCGGACTTCCTACGAATCAGAAGGCTAAGATTACCATTGTTCCAACGTTGTCAATGTTTCCTACAATTATGACTGTGACTCGAAGTTGGATGTATTCTTCCGTGCGCAGTTTCTTCTGATTCAGTCTTATGTAAAGCATCCGTTCCGTTTCTGTATTTGCGTAATATCTACCAGGAATTGTTCGAATAAATGGCGAGTGTTGAGTATGTGACTGTACGTTTCATTGTCTCTGATCATTAAGCGTTAGCATAGAAAACCCTGTAAGTGACTTTTTTGTTTGTTTCTACGCCTGTTTCAGGTTGGATTTGTTTCACTATATCTGCCCTCACCGTGCAGATATATTAATACATATTGGAGGGCCTCATATGAACGATGTGTCCCTGCAATGCGTGTAGTCCTCTTTTACATTGTACATATACGTCACGGCTTGTGTTTTCGTTGTCCGTAATTACTACGGCGACACCGTCTATCTGAGGTGCATTAAATCGACGTTCGTGTTCTCCAGGTGTTCTTTTGTCGGTTCGAATTATAACTTTATATTTGTACATCCATATTTAAATTGGAAGATGGTGGGACGTCAGCCGGTATAATTTTTATTAAAAACGAAATTCCTCCAGCTGTACTTAAGATTTCATTTTTATTTGGCTACTAGTTTCGACGTTGCGTCAACGCCATATCCAGGCCCGTACGCTTTGATGCATATCAATTGTGTGTGGCTCTCCACATGGAAGGCGGGAAGTAACTAGTGTGAAGTTTTTCAAACTGGTTACTGCCCGCCATGCATGTGGAGCACGTATTGGTCTCGTCGCTGACTTCTAGTATTCAGCCACACACAATTGATATGCGTCAAAGGGTACGGGCCTGAAGATGGCATTGACGCAACGTCTAAACTAGAAGCCAAATAAATATGAAATCTTAAGTACAGCTCGAGGAGTTTCACTTTAAATAAAAAGTATAACTTTATTGTCATCAGAAATCCTTCGGTCTAGTGCCCTTTCGAATATGTGAATCAGTTGATTGTATTCTTGTGACATCCTCTGTACCTCTTGGACTAGTACTTATCCCAAACCAATGATATTTGTACAATGTTGATCAATTTCTGTTTCTTCATTTCCGATGAAATATCGTTGCAGAAATGTGTGGTCTTCGTTGGGTAGTGGTAGTAATGATCCCATATTGTGATAGATATGTCCTTGGAAGGAAAAAACAATCAGTTTCATCTATGATAGTGTTGATCGTAGTGACAGAAGTCATTTGGAAGCAGGTGTAATTAATAATTTTTTGTTGGTTAGTTAATTAAAAATATTCTTTATTAATTCATTATTATTCTAAGGGAGCAGATTAAATGAAGGTCAATGTCACACCTTACATGAGAGTTTTTGCACATCGTAAGGGGAAGGTGAACATGTTTCCTGAGATATTTCGGCAGATTTGTCTATAAAAACGTACAGTATGCAATGCAAAGAGAAGACACTCAATCGACGGGATTAACACACCGAACGTGTGTCAATGAGGAAAAGGTGAAATTAGCGGCTGCAGAGAACGGTGTGTTTAGAAGCAAGCACGAGGGGTGCGCCACGGGTGGCATTCAACAGAAAGCTTTTAAAGGTGTCCTGTGGCGAGCGTCAACGAATGGGCCAGGTGACTCAGCCAGAAGGGTAAGTAGTGGGCCACCGAATGCGTATGGAAAGAAGCTACAGAAAACTGTGTTGCGGAATTTCCAAATGGATACGAACACACCAGTGATGCTGTTGATCATGTGAAGAGCGCATGGTACGCTCATGATGGACGCATGTAACTTTGAGGCGTCTGGAATGGGCACAAAATGTCCAATTGGCGGAAACGAACTAGGAAGGAGATTTCGACACAGTTTAATGGTAGGGCCTTTGCTATTGGCAGAGAGAGTTTCCATAAAATAAGAGGAAAGCTCCTATTAGTCAGAAGAGGCTGTGACGTGGAGCATGAAAGGACCTAGGAGGGGGACAGTTTTGCTACGAGAACAAGACTGAAAATTTCGTGAGCTCTCCTCTGAACTGGCGTCAAGTGCAGAACGGGGTGCATGAACCTCTGTACGATGCAGAGGAGATATTTGTGTGAACGCTGCGTTCACTGCAGCTGACATTCAACTAGGTATTAGCTGTAGCGTCGATGAGCTCCAACAGCGGAGAACGAACTAGCCACTTAGTTAATTGTTCTTCTGAGAACTGAGAGGGCATTGTAATATGCACGCTGCTCTAGCCATGTGCGTTCATATCGCCGTATTTCAAGAATTGAGGTGAGTGCATGTTTTCTCGCCAAATGATAAACATAGGAGAGTTTCTGTCGATAAAATAAGCAAAGGTTTTGATTAGCTTTTATAGGAATTTCAGAGAACGAGAGGAGCCATGCATACGACAGCTCATTACAGCTGAGGTAAATACCACAATCCGAGGCGTAAACTTGTTGGTTCACCAGCTTGCGTCCACTGTGAACTCGAGCAACTTTGAGTAATCTTTTGCTCAGCTTGTCACAAAAACTAACCATTGTCTGTAGACTTGATTGTCATCCTAAATAGTACCAAATGTAGAACTGGAATCGGATGATTTGTCGTAATATTGGCCAACTTAGTAGTAAGAATAATTTTGTAAAGAAACTTCTAGTTAATATTTGATATGGCGTGTTTAGAGTTATTTCGATTACTCAGGACGAGATGTGTTATCTCGACAACTGTCGTAACGTTGTTACATCACAAACAATGTAAATTCGTGTATTTCTTTGATAAAAATTTATCATTAAAACCAATTTATTTACAGCTTAAACATCGTTGTGCTCTGTCCTTACCCCAGTCATTTATTCAAAAGACGCTGACGCACTCAAAGAGTGTTTCTGTTAACATCTGACGAAAGAAAACAGGAGTGAAGTGTCAGATTATAAATAAATATCCTTTATGTGTGCTTTTATTTTAATTATTGGTTTAGTTATTCGTTTTAATTGGTTTCGATTAGCTTCCTATTTCATTTTACCTTTACTCTCCTGAAAACCTGGAAAACATAAATATTTCCCTTTAAATACCACAGGAGAGCAAGAGATGTATTCCGCAGCGGCGATCTTGTGGGAATCCCTCGTCGTTATCTGCTCCTCCTAAATCTCTAAAACGTTAAATAGCTACGCCGGTCGTTCGCCACAGCCGTGTGCTATGTTGTTTGCTGATTCTGGATGATAGGGCCAATAATTTAGCAAGTTTGGATTTATTAATTCAGAGATAATCTCTCAACGATTTCTGACCGTGGAAAATGCAGGTTCGCACTATCGTTGCACACTTCACCTGCCAGCGATCTACGTTCCGTAATATCTGCACCGTGATAGTTAACTAATTTCGGTATGGAGATATACACACCTTAAATACTTGATGTTAGTTATTGGATTTTATTTTCTGGGAAAAACTATTGGAATATTTACTATATAGGCTACCGTAATGGCGTCTCACAACAATACTATCTCTCTCCTCCTCTCGCACGTCCGATCTCTTCATTTCCTTCACAAAGAGTCTATACAACAAAATCTTTGGTTTGGTGAGACACAGAGACGTGTTCGTAGCACAGAACGACTGATTCTCGCAGTCGGTATATGCCGTTCACCACAATATTAATTCGTCGCAACCATATTTGCATTAACAGTTATTATTATTTGAACGTATTCATTTCGGTTTCGTAAGAAGTATTTGTGTTTAGATTCTCGATATTCCTTGAATAATATGTAAGTGAGGTTTCATGCATAGGTGATTCGAGTGATGGAAATAAAATTATTCCGTTCATGTAACAGAATCCTGGTGTTCCTCTACCATAATCCTTCGCGTCGCCAAAGTGGCAGATATTATCCATTTTTCCGCCTGCGACACAATTGTGTTTGTTATATTCTTTCGTCGGGTCATATTGGAATACTTCATTTGTTAGGTTGTACTGTTTACTTGCCTACTCGTCTAAGCTGCTCATAGGGTGATATTTTCATGGTTAGCTTGAGTTAGCAGTCTTTTATGATAAGATTGCTTCGCAATTCTGGATTCTACAGTCCGTTCATTTCGTTGTTCTTCGGTTTTTCTACTTCTCACACTGCTCATTGTCGTTCGTGGGGAACTGAAACATGCAAGGCGCACTTCGTCTGTTTCGTGATCGACTTTATCACTTTGACTATTCACATTTCACTGTTTGTTTTTATTCACCCACTGCACTACCTTTTCGTTTCCTCCTTTCGTCACTGATAAGAAATTGACGTTCGAACCCACGACGGGGCTTGTTTTATATACGCCTACCAATGGGGAGCCCCACCAGTGGCGAATTACAGAACATACCAAAAACGCTTCGAATGGTCCACAATGTTCCACAACATTCGAGAGTGTTCTGGAATGTTCCACAATGATCTGGGATGTTCGTGAACATTCTGGAATCTTCCCGAATGTTCCAGAGTAGTTCCGAACATCCAGGATCATTATGGAATATTCCAGAACATTATGGAATGTTGTGGAATACTCTCGAATGTCTTCAAAAGTACGCCCTTCAGGTGAAAACTGGAACCTTCTTTGTGGATGGGGAATAGAGAGCTACCACACCATATATATCCCTTGATCGTACCAGGGCTCGTTTCTGAGTTTTAGCGGCACGCACAGTGTACACTTACTTTCATTACATATATTGATTACCAGCTTACAGGAAACAGTGGTACATTGCAATTGCTACACGTAATGTGTGACTGATACAAGCTATACTGAAAGCACACAAGTAAAAATTTTACATAAATATGAATAAAACGGTATACCATTAATATAGTAGATGTATACGTGTTTAACATGGTGGAATATTGTCATGTTTCGTTTACAAAGCATCATACATCGTCCATTCCACAGTTTTTTAAACTAATAAAGTTTGTGATGAACGAGTTTATAAAAGCGAAATCACTTTTGTAATTAGTTTGAACAACATGCACAATGTTAGTATCCCTGCTGAGCAAGTTTTAGTATTTTAAAAACATAATTCAATTTAAGTTCTGAGCATCTGGAACGATTATTAGGACTGGTATCCCCCCTCGCGAGACGATTGGAACACACCACCGTACCATTAATAATAGGGAGATGGCCGCATTAGAGCAATTTTTATATCAACTTGATATCTAAACCAATTAAACTGATCAATTAATTATCCCTCCAAACCACAAACCACTCCCCACCCACCACAAACTCCCAGATCATGTGTTTTACTCAGACGCGACTTGGGCCACTCCCCATTCCCCTCCCCTTCCCATACTATTGGTGAGAATTTCGAATTTTGGCGGGTATTTTGAATTTTGGTGGGAGTTTGTGTGACACAGGGCTGTGTTGTCGTCCCACCCGAACCCCACCCGGGAATTGACAGGTAATTAAAAATGGCGGTGCTCTTTCCGAGACTCGAACCGTGATCCTTCCACATGGAAAGCCCAAGTGCACTTCCCCCCCCAACTCCCAGACATGGAAACTGCCCAGATGCAAGAGAGGAAGGTTAGGTTAGTGTATTTATTTTGGTTGGGAAGGTGGAGTAAGGGTTGGTCCTACTTAAGTAATTAATCATAATGATCGGCCCTAATTATGTAAATACATACACAGCTTTGCACAACGACTGCCTAAAATCGCAATACAGCTAAAAAATTGACGATGCCATATGACTGGTGTTATCCTGCTGGGATAAAATTCCACAATTCCACTCGAAACTAGTGGCAGACACACTCGAAACACTACCCTTCATCTACAAACTGCGGGGAAAAATGGCTGGAGTGGGAGGTATTATGTTTATTTTTTTGGTAGGGAATAATTCAACCAATGAGAAGCTGGTGCTGGAAGAGAGGATTTTAATAAATGTATTACCTGTAAGCATACAGGCATGTAACACTGTTTCACGTCACAGTCTGCTGCAGACGCCACCCTGTATTCCACGTAACTGAAGCCAATACATGCTTCCACAACTGTTGCATCACTGTTCTAATTACACATCGAAATTGGCTTAAAAAGACCAGAACCTCGTAATGAACCGCCCATAATACAACACATATACTGGGGAAAATCGTTGTCCCTGAAGATTGCCGGTCGCAGGTTCGAATCCTGCCTCGGGCATGGATGTTTGTGATGTCCTTAGGTTAGTTAGGTTTAACTAGTTCTAAGTTCTAGGGGACTAATGACCTCAGCAGTTGAGTCCCATAGTGCTCAGAGCCATTTGAACCATTTTGAACCAACCTGAAGATTGCAGAGGGGACAGTAATTGAACGTGCGTTCTCCTCGATGTACGATCACAAACTGCCCAAATTACATGCCCTCTTACTTCCCCTCATCCCTACCCTCCCTCCCTCCACCTACAGAGTCTGATAGGCTTTTTCAAACGGCCAGCTGCTACTCCTGAGAGCCTCGAGGTTTTCTGCGGCATAGCACCATTCTGCCGGAGGACGGGTGCGCATCCCATGAGCTCGCGGTCTCCTTGAGTCTACGGTTCTTCGCCAACACAAAAGCATGTAAACCTAACTAATGAATAGGAGGTAAATGAAGGCCGCCCCGTCCCAGAGGCCGCGCCTTGGTAGGGACACAGCCACCTAGCATAACTAACTGCACACATACACAGGACCATCCACTAAACCACCCCACTGCAAGCGACAGCAGTCCTGCGATGGAGAACACTTTTATATAAAGTCAACGCATCTCTTACGATCAAGCACCTTTTAAAATCACAATCTCAACGATAGTAAATTCCTCTTGTCACGGAAACAGACGTAGTCCACTTTCTTTTAGTTTGTGAGCAAATACGGTATAGTTTTTACGTTCGACTGCAGGATACAATTTGCATCTCATTGGTTCGCCACCTCCAACGAAGTGCACCAGCGCCGATAACAGATAACCAAAATTCAGAAGCCTATAGACGTGCACCCTGTGTAGAACTGTAAAAAAAGCCTTCCATTATTTTGCTGCGAAAACTACCGACCACAACAAAATGTCCTCGTTAATTCGCAAGCGTCATTGGAGTAAAGAAAAAGCGAGAATTTAAACTCCGAAAACATCTATATTAAGCAGTTTCTTTCAGTTTGAAGGAGAAATTACACGACCTGAGAGCATCTCTCACGTTCGAATTATTGTCTGTAAATAAAGTTTCATTCACGTGTGTGTTAGAAACATTTCAGCCACTTGAAATAATAATTTTTCACGCCATTAGCTCACACATCGGTACAAACCCAATTATTTTAGTTCGACAACATCAAGTTATAGCACAAGAGGACGTTGCTGTTCTGTACACTGTGGCAAGTCCTGTTTTACCAATGTGAAGTTACACTGAAGAGCTAAAGAATCTGGTACACTTTCCTAATAGCTTGTAGGGAACCCGTGAGCCGCGACGTGACGTGGCATGCATTCGACTAATGTCTGAAGTAGCGCTGGAGGGAACTGGCACCACGAATCCTGCCGGGCTGTCAATAAATCCGTAAGAGTACCAGGGGATGGAGATCTCTTCTGAAGAGCACGTTGCAAGGCATCGCAGATATGGTCAATGATGTTCATGTCTGGGGGTTTTGGTGGCCACCGGAAGTGTTTAAACTCACGCCATCACTCAGACACAGCGTTCGTGGTACAAGAATCGCCAGTAGGTGTCCATAGTGTGTGCTGTAACGAACGTTGCTTCGTATAATAAGTTACATGGTGCAGACTGTGCATCAAAAATAACATTGCACAACAGGGGTGAACCGAATGAGACTGGATAGTTCTTAAGACGCTAACTTCATGCTCAGAAGGAAGGAGTTGCTCGGTCCCGCAACACTGAATTACGTTTTCCGTGTGTCTCCTAAATCATTTCGAGGAAATGCTGCGACGGTGCTATCGACAAGGCAGCAGCCGAACAACTGTTACATGCTCATAAAAAGTAGCTTGTACACTCTATGTGTATGTATATTAAGAGTTATCTGGTTTCATATTTGTACAGTGACAAATTCTGTATCATTTCAGATGATCTCTGGATGAATAGATAAATCGTTACTGGACTCTGTCGTTATAAGATCCATGTGTATTTTCGTATGAAGCAATCACCCTAAAATAATCAATGAAATCATTTACCAGTACCTGAATGGTAAGCGAAATACCTTCGGTATCGTTCAGAAAGGAGAAAGTGATATCGTGAAAGAATTTCAGCAATAAAAATGGAACTGGGCAATTAGTGTGTAACCACTATATTGGCCACGTTCAAAAGTAGCCAAACGACCTTCATTATTAACAAAAAATAAAATACTTATTTATGTCAGACACTGTACCTCTAACTGTGTGTCATCAATTAATTTCATCTCACATTTTTGCAAACAGCATCAAAATACATGAAGAGTGGAACTTAGTGTAATTTTACATTTCCCTGTGTTTTATACTTCACTATAAAACTGTTTGTGTCAAATATAGTACCTAGAATTTCGCTTCGTCTGCAGATTTCATCTGCGAGATGAGCACAGCATCAAAAGATTCGTTAGAGTCCTTATTACTAAACAAAAATATTTAGAGCTAAAATTCTGCCTCATCAATAAATTTCATCTCTCTCTCTCTCTCTCTCTCTCTCTCCACACACACACACACACACACACATACACACACACACACACACACACACACACACATTTAGAACTTCCTATCCTAGCACAATATTTTACCAATTAAGAAATGACTCACGGACTTACGCTGTTGCGCTGTGGAAGCTACTTAAAACTTCAATGAAATTACATACTGAATTGTGACTGTCATTAGCCTAATTCCTATTATGATAGAGGAAGGAATAAAAGGTCCTATTGACAATAGAGACAAAGTGTAAGCTCTGAATGGTTTAAGGATGAGGAAGGAAATTAGCTGTGCTCTTTCAAAGGACCCATCCTGGCATTTAGCTGGAACGACTTTTGGATATCGCGGAAAGCTGATAAATGGATGGCTGGACGTGGCTTTGAAACACCGTCTTCCCAAATGCGAAACCAGTGTGCTAACCAGTCCCACATCACTTGGTCCTATTACTGCACACAGTAAACAACGACTATTATCTCACATTCACAGGTCTCATATAAACAGAGCTAAACTTTGTGTGAGTGTACTGACTTCGTAGGTACTGTACCATTTGAATACATTTTAAAGAACTTTGTGCAGTAAAACCATTGAACACCTTATTCTCAAGAGCTCTAATGAATAGCTCCACAATTCACGCTATCAAAGTAGAAGACGATGAATAGTGTTTATCTGCTGACTGAAAAGTCGCCACTGTTGTGAGGCATTCGAACCGTGGTGCGCGCCTCTGCCGCTAGTGCTTTTGGGCGCTGCTGTGCGCTGTGAGACTTCGGCCTCTCCTGAACGAAGCTGCTGCCTTCTGGTGCAGAATGACAGTACTTGTTCTATTCTGCCCCCAGCTTGGAACCTGTTGCGTCCGCCGAGGGATTCCACCCTGCTAAAGCCCTAGACATATTTGTTTTTCTGGCTTTGGATCGTCAACGGCAGCGTCTATCACCGAGTGATCCAATGTAGTATCATTCGCCTCTTCAGCATTATGAACCCTGATGTACTTGTTGCATACACAAAAGTGCTGGGTGACCTTATTTATTATCCAGAAATGCGCTGGTCGTGATTCAAAAAACCGTTGGTATGGATGGCCAACGGCAAGTTTGATGTTTTGAGTTTATGATTATAATGTCTCCATTCTTGCGGGTTGCTGTATTTAATCAGAGCTCAGTCATAGGAGAAGCCCTGAGCTACATTGTATGGCTTTCATTAAAAGAGTTCATAAACGTGGACAATAGTTTGTCGGTGTAAAAAGCATTTTTTCTTTGTTAACGGTGAAACGGATTCACGTCACTGCATTTCTCATTCATTGATAGTGGGGAATTTGTAATTCTTTTTTTTATTAAATTAGTTTCATAATGGCGCCTTTTTGAAGTTATTGTAATTGTATTTTGTAACTTCTGAGGAAGCTGTAGAGATATATCAATTACTCTGTTTACCCTAAAAAACAAACATTTGAACTGTAGCAATAAGATCAAATTTCGCATAGTATGCATTACTAAGGGGAGGGTACTTTGTGTCCACACTAAAAAAGATTGAAAAAGAAAACAAAATTTGTTGTCGACTTTCACAAAAAACATAGTTTCTAATGATGTACTGATATGTAAATAGGGCACAGAACCTGAAAATATCTCTAAGCACAATCTTAGCAATAGCAACACATTTTCAGTAATGTGTACTACCAAGGGATGTGGACATTGAGGGGGGTGGAGAGGGGAAGTAATTAATGACCATCAAAAACAGGGTAAAATAGGCAAAATTTTTTCATTGTGGTTGACTTATACGAACAACTTGCTTTTCGAAGAGCTGTTAATGTGTATCAAAGGAGCCAAGATTGAAAATATTGAATATGACATTCATTAGAGAAAGTGACGTCTACTACTACGAATTAACTTTTTTTATTAAGTTTAACTGTTGTTGTTGTTGTGGTCTTCAGTCCTGAGACTGGTTTGATGCAGCTGTCCATGCTAATCTATCCTGTGCAAGCTCCTTCATCTCTCAGTACCTACTGCAACCTACATCCTTCTGCATCTGCTTAGTGTATTCATCTCTTGGTCTCCCTCTACTATTTTTACCCTCCACGCTGCCCTCCAATGCTAAATTTGTGATCCCTTGATGCCTCAGGACATGTTCTACCAACCGATCCCTTCTTCTAGTCAAGTTGTGCCACAAACTTCTCTTCTCCCCAATTCTATTCAATACCTCCTCATTAGTTACGTGATCTACCCACCAAATCTTCAACATTCTTCTGTAGCACCGCATTTCGAAAGCTTCTATTCTCTTCTTGTCCAAACTATTTATTGTCCATGTTTCACTTCCATACATGGCTACACTCCATACAAATACTTTGAGAAAGGACTTCCTCACACTTAAAACTATACTCGATGTTAACAAATTTCTCTTCTTCAGAAACGCTTTCCTTCGCATTGCGAGTCTACATTTTATATCCTCTCTACTTCGATCATCATCAGTTATTTTGCTCCCCAAATAGCAAAACTCCTTTACTACTTTAAGTGTCTCATTTCCTAATCTAATTCCCTCAGCATCACCCGAATTAATTCGACTACATTCCATTATCCTCGTTTTACTTTTGTTGATGTTCATCTTATATCCTCCTTTCAAGACACTGTCCATTCCATTCAACTGTTCTTCCAAGTCCTTTGCTGTCTCTGACAGAATTACAATGTCATCGGCGAACCTCAGTTTTTATTTCTTCTCCCTGGATTTTAATACCTACTCCAAATTTTTCTTTTGTTTCCTTTACTGCTTGCTCAATATACAGATTGAATAGCATCAGGGATAGGCTACAACCCTGTCTCACTCCCTTCCCAACCACTGCTTCCCTTTCATGCCCCTCGACTCTTATAACTGCCATCTGGTTTCTGTACAAATTGTAAATAGCTTTTCGCTTCCTGTATTTCACCCCTGCCACCTTTAGAATTTGAAAGAGAGTATTCCAGTCAACATTTTCAAAAGCTTTCTCTAAGTCTACAAATGCTAGAAACGTAGGTTTGCCTTTTCTTAATCTTTCTTCTAAGATAAGTCGTAAGGTCAGTATTGCCTCACGTGTTCCAACATTTCTACGGAATCCAAACTGATCTTCCCCGAGGTCGGCTTCTACCAGTTTTTCCATTCGTCTGTAAATAATTCGCGTTAGTATTTTGCAGCTGTGACTTATTAAACTGAAACTTCGGTAATTTTCGCATCTCTCATCACCTGCTTTCTTTGGGATTGGAATTATTATATTCTTCTTGAAGTCTGAGGGTATTTCGCCTGTCTCGAACGTCTTGCTCACCAGATGATAGAGTTTTGTCAGGACTGGCTCTCCCAAGGCCGTCAGTAGTTCTAATGGAATGTTGTCTACTACCGGGGCCTTGTTTCGACTCAGGTCTTTCAGTGCTCTGTCAAACTCTTCACGCAGTATCGTATCTCCCATTTCATCTTCATCTACGTCCTCTTCCATTTCCATAATATTGTCCTCAAGTACATCGCCCTTGTATAGACCCTCTATATACTCCTTCCACCTTTCTGCTTTCCCCTCTTTGCTTAGAACTGGGTTTCCATCTGAGCTCTTGATATTCATACAAGTGGTTCTCTTCTCTCCAAAGGTCTCTTTAATTTTCCTGTAGGCTGTATCTATCTTACCCCTAGTGAGATAAGCCTCTACATCCTTACATTTGTCCTCTAGCCATGCCTGCTTAGCCATTTTGCACTTCCTGTTGATCTCATTTTTGAGACGTTTGTATTCCTTTTTGCCTGCTTCATTTACTGCATTTTTATATTTTCTCCTTTCATCAATCAAATTCAATATTTCTTCTGTTACCCAAGGATTTCTACCAGCCCTCGTCTTTTTACCTACTTGATCCTCTGCTGTCTTCACTACTTCATCCCTCAGAGCTACCCATTCGTCTTCTACTGTATTTCTTTCCCACATTCCTGTCAATTGTTCCCTTATGCTCTCCCTGAAGCTCTGTACAACCTATGGTTTAATCAGTTTATCCAGGCCCCATTTCCTTAAATTCCCACCTTTTTGCTATATCTTCAGTTTTAATCTACAGTTCATAACCAATAGATTGTGGTCAGAGTCCACATCTGCCCCTGGACTGTCCTACAATTTAAAAACTGGTTCCTAAATCTCTGTCCTACCATTATATAATCTATCTGATACCTTTTAGTATCTCCAGGACTCTTCCATGTATACAACCTTCTTTTATGATTCTTGAACCAGGTGTTAGCTATGATTAAGTTATGCTCTGTGCAAAATTCTAACAGACGGCTTCCTCTTTCATGTCTTAGCCCCAACCCGTATTCACCTACTACGTTTCCTTCTCTCCCTTCTCCTACTGTCAAATTCTATTCACCCATGAATATTACATTTTCGTCTCCCTTCACTACCTGAATAATTTCTTTTATCTCATCATACATTTCTTCAATTTCTTCGTCATCTGTAGAGCTAGTTGGCGTATAAACTTGTACTAGTGTAGTGCGCATGGGCTTCGTGTCTATCTTGGCCACTATAATACGTTCACTATGCTGTTTGTAGTAGCTTACCCGCACTCCTATTTTTTTATTCAATATTAAACCTCCTCCTGCATTACCCCTATTTGATTTTGTATTTATAACCCCGTATTCACCTGACCAGAAGTCTTGTTCCTCCTTCCATTGAACGTCACTAATTCCCACTATATCTAACTTTAACCTATCCATTTCCCTTTTTAAATTTTCTAACCTACCTGCCCGATTAAGGGATCTGACATTCCACGCTCCGATCCGTAGAATGCCAGTTTTCTTTCTCCTGATAACGACATCCTTTTGAGTAGTCCCCGCCCAGAGATCCGAATGGGGAACTATTTTACCTCCGGAATATTTTACCCAAGAGGACGCCATCATTATTTAGCCAAACAGTAAAGCTGCATGCCCTCGGGAAAAATTACGGCTGTAGTTTCCCCTTGCTTTCAGCCGTTCGCAGTACCACAACAGCAAGGCCGTTTTGGTTAATGTTACAAGGCCAGATCAGTCAATCATCCAGACTGTTGCCCCTGAAACTACTGAAAAGGCTGCTGCCCCGCTTCAGGAACCACGCGTTTGTCTGTCCTCTCTACAGATACCCCTCCGTTGTGGTTGCACCTACGGTACGGCTATCTGTATCGTTGAGCAAACAGTATACAATATGAATAATGTTTCATTACTGTAACTACCAAACAGTTTGCTGTTCTGTATCTTAAACAGTTCAACGTGATAAAAGCAATCATATTTCTCGTACTTTTCAAAGACAGTAAAGTGTTCAGGCTCTATAAAGAAGTCATTCTTGAGAAAGACCAAGTACTTTGTATGTGAAAACCAAACTCTCTTGCAAACCAGAATCAATCTCGTTTAGGAACCAAATATTAATTTCTCTTGGTGTTCCACACAGTGGCACTGCATGAACAGGTACTAGCATTAACGATCCTATATACGTTCTTATAATGTGCACTAACCTATACATAATTATTACTAAACACATACGAAGAACCCATGGGAAAATCTGAGTAAGTCACATTTTGATCATTTATAAGGAAAGGAGATTTAAACTTTCAAAATTACAAAAAATACATAAAAATACTCAGGTTGAGTGACTCCAAATTTAATGATCGTAGAGGATGTACACTAGAAAAAACTGACAGTTGGAATCATCTGATAAATAAGAAAATACACACAAAGGAAGTGCATATTCCCACGTAAATAATGTGGTAAATAAATTACTTTTTGGTAAGCTTTCGTCCCTTCTTTGCGTTGTTTAACACTGGAAATTCTTTTTGTTGGTCTTGGATTTTGGTTCGTTATGTGGTATACTGGAACAGAAATTTCTTACTCCTTGACCACAAAACTGTTTAAATTCTTGAAAATTTGCGTAATGTTCACAAGGTATTGGCATGGGCTCTGAAAATGTACCTCCAGAATTAGTTATTTGCAAGACAATCGTGACTTACGCTTCAAAAAGTTCCATATTACAAACCACTTACCATTATACGCTCGATGAGGTCATAGGAATTTGCCAGGGCTCAGCTGCTGATACGAGGCTCGGCGTCTACTTGTATACTAACAGAATGTTCCAGACGTACTGCTGTTCAGGCTCCATTTTAAGTAATCCTGTATGTGGACAGCTTGTCTTACTTCACAACCAGAGATTCTATGAGCTCTTGTGTCTTGAAAGACTACTTTGGTTTGTAATATGCTTTTAAAAAGGCAGTTCAATCTCATTTACTTACTTGTTAAGCAACAATGATTTTGTAAATCTTGAACTCACTCTTGAGGTTTCAGAAGCATGAATCCCGGTCTTTTGGTAACTCTCCAATACCTTTCTTTTTATCACACCGAAGTTTTTATCACATTCCATGTTAGAGCGTTCTCTTATTGGAAATACTATTTTAATACTAATTAATCTCGTAATGGCATGAACACAGCATAGTTCTTATGTAGTCCTGAGGACGAATCACAGAATGTTACAAGAACCCTATCTTTTGGCTCAAAGATTTCACTCACATAATAGCGCAAAAAACTAATAACTCTATTCGCTCATTTATTCTCTAAATCTACAGTGTAAATATAAAATATAAGATCATTGATGGAGATCTGATGAATACTGAAGCAATAAAAGGATAATTCCATGCAAAGCTATGAAGAACTTTTGGCAAACAGGAATTTCACTCATAGTATAAATGTATTGGAAAGAGCAATCTGTTGCGTAGAAATCATCATGATCAGGCCTTTTACGAGTAGTTTATGTCACAGGAATTAACCTGATTAAATAGGAAGATTTGTCATTCCACTCACCTAACAAATTAAAGTTCTTGATATGTTGTTCTCTATCGTTGGAAGTTGATTTATTTTAAAAGCTCGAACAACGAGCATTGGCAGACTTCGCTTAACTCATGAGACATTGCCATGTGGTCTCTACAAACATTGCCCATTCTGTCATATCGTTTCTCCTTTCAGCTGATTGATTAGCAGATGACTTCTCACTTTTATCTTGTGACGATCCACACATTGTAAGGACTCTAAGAGGGCCACACTACTGTCGCACTTCACAATAAACACTATTACTACAAGGAAATAACGTAGCGTAAAAAACTAAATTGATCAAATTTGCAGCTGCAGTTCAACTAACCTACAGATGTATTGGAAATAGTTGAAGCAAACCTTGGACATTCTCCATTCTTTCCGTGAGAAGTACGATTTAGAGCGTTCTTTCCATTACCACTAAAAGTAAAACCCTTTATATCTCGGCACCCTGCCGCGTTATTTGAAAATTATTTTTACTGCCTTGTAGTACCGACAGCCGCCCATCAAACTTGCCGTGAATTAATTTTCTACTTAAATGCACTTAACCCGTTTTTTCCGTGGATTCCTCATATGTAAACTGAGGTTATATGTCTACGATGTTAATTCTTATAATATTGCCGATAGCAACTGTGTACATGTTATTTACCCTACCGCCATAGAAGATGCATACATCACCATTATTGAGGATGGTATTCTGATCAACGGACAACCACGCAAACGACGACGTCGGGGCACCTATCAAACAGGCAGCGTTTGCCAGTTAGTCCCACATCCACAATCGCTGTGTATACAATCACAGGTGGTGCAGTATGCAACAGAGACTCTCTGCTGTGGAATGCCGTAGGAATAATGGAAGCTGCACTGTCGCATACTGATGTGGCATGATGGCTTAATGTGAATACTTCTGTCGTTTCTCGGATGTGGCGACAATGTATAGAGACCGAAACGGTATACCGAAGACAGAGCAGGGCCGACCACGTGTGGCATCAGAAGGAGAGCTTCGTTATTTGGCCGTAAGAGAACGGCGGTACCGCCTTAGTTTTGCACGACATCTGTCGTCTCAGCAGCCACGGGGTGTGTTGTATCGAGGGAAACGGTGTACAGAAGGCTTCGGCAGAGTGGCCTCTATAGTCAAAGATCTACTGTATGTGTACCTCTGACGCGTCTTTACAGAAAGGAACGTTTGAGTGGAGTCGCCATCACGCTGCCTGGACTGTCGAACAGTGGGTCAATGTCCTTTTCACGAATGAGCCCCGATTTGATCTGGAGAGTAACTCTCCAAGGATTCGTAACTGGAGGAAAATGGCATACGATTTCTTGACCCAAATGTTGTCTAAATGGACCGATATCAAGGGAAATCGCGAATGGTGTGCGCAGGGATTATGTTGACGTCTCAAAAACGTCATGAAATTGTATGGGTGAGTAGGCATGGTTTAACTGCTGTCAGGTATCGTGGCAATATCTTGAGACCTCATGTGCTATTGTCGGGAACTGCTGTGGGCCGCCGGCCGCCGGCCGCCGGCCGCCGGCCGCGGTAGCCGTGCGGTTCCAGGCGCTTCAGTCCGGAACCGCGGGACTGCTACGGTCGCAGGTTCGAATCCTGCTTCGCGCATGGATGTGTGTGATGTCCTTAGGTTAGTTAGGTTTAAGTAGTTCTAAGTTCTAGGGGACTTATGACCTAAGATGTTGAGTCCCATAGTGCTCAGAGCCATTTGAACCATTTTTTTTTTTTTTTTTTGCTTGCTGTGGGCCCAGATCTCTTATTGATGGATGATAATGCTCGACCTCACACTGGAGGGGTGGTTGATGTTTCCTTGTGAACGGACGGAATTCCACGCTCCCCCAGTTTGAATCCGTTAGAGCATGTCTGGAATGCACTAGCGAGACGGATTATATAACGTCAGCATCCACCAACCACCCTCCAAGAGTTACGAGCAGCTCTGCGTAAACAGTGGGCGTTATTGCCTTAGAATGAGATTCACAGACTGACCCGTCGTTGTTAGGCCTGTATTGCTGCCAGAGATAGTGACGCCGCATAACGAGCACATCAACCAGTTATCGGAATATGTGCGCAAATCCGTTGAGTTGGAAAAAACGAAGAGCATTTTTATCTACTGATATGCATGTTGCGGTTGTTTACGTTCTATGTCCTTTATTTCACTATCAGCTGTTTAAAATACACTCCTGGAAATGGAAAAAAGAACACATTGACACCGGTGTGTCAGACCCACCATACTTGCTCCGGACACTGCGAGAGGGCTGTACAAGCAATGATCACACGCACGGCACAGCGGACACACCAGGAACCGCGGTGTTGGCCGTCGAATGGCGCTAGCTGCGCAGCATTTGTGCACCGCCGCCGTCAGTGTCAGCCAGTTTGCCGTGGCATACGGAGCTCCATCGCAGTCTTTAACACTGGTAGCATGCCGCGACAGCGTGGACGTGAACCGTATGTGCAGTTGACGGACTTTGAGCGAGGGCGTGTAGTGGGCATGCGGGAGGCCGGGTGGACGTACCGCCGAATTGCTCAACACGTGGGGCGTGAGGTCTCCACAGTACATCGATGTTGTCGCCAGTGGTCGGCGGAAGGTGCACGTGCCCGTCGACCTGGGACCGGACCGCAGCGACGCACGGATGCACGCCAAGAGCGTAGGATCCTACGCAGTGCCGTAGGGGACCGCACCGCCACTTCCCAGCAAATTAGGAACACTGTTGCTCCTGGGGTATCGGCGAGGACCATTCGCAACCGTCTCCATGAAGCTGGGCTACGGTCCCGCACACCGTTAGGCCGTCTTCCGCTCGCGCCCCAACATCGTGCAGCCCGCCTCCAGTGGTGTCGCGACAGGCGTGAATGGAGGGACGAATGGAGACGTGTCGTCTTCAGCGATGAGAGTCGCTTCTGCCTTGGTGCCAATGATGGTCGCATGCGTGTTTGGCGCCGTGCAGGTGAGCGTCACAATCAGGACTGCATACGACCGAGGCACACAGGGCCAACACCCGGCATCATGGTGTGGGGAGCGATCTCCTACACTGGCCGTACACCACTGGTGATCGTCGATGGGACACTGAATAGTGCACGGTACATCCAAACCGTCATCGAACCCATCGTTCTACCATTCCTAGACCGGCAAGGGAACTTGCTGTTCCAACAGGACAATGCACGTCCGCATGTATCCCGTGTCACCCAACGTGCTCTAGAAGGTGTAAGTCAACTACCCTGGCCAGCAAGATCTCCGGATCTGTCCCCCATTGAGCATGTTTGGGACTGGATGAAGCGTCGTCTCACGCGGTCTGCACGTCCAGCACGAACGCTGGTCCAACTGAGGCGCCAGGTGGAAATGGCATGGCAAGCCGTTCCACAGGACTACATCCAGCATCTCTACGATCGTCTCCATGGGAGAATAGCAGCCTGCATTGCTGCGAAAGGTGGATATACACTGTACTAGTGCCGACATTGTGCATGCTCTGTTGCCTGTGTCTATGTGCCTGTGGTTCTGTCAGTGTGATCATGTGATGTATCTGACCCCAGGAATGTGTCAATAAAGTTTCCCCTTCCTGGGACAATGAATTCACGGTGTTCTTATTTCAATTTCCAGGAGTGTATTTTGTAGGAAAATAAATGCAGCCTTGCTAAATTTCCGATTATTGCTTTAATTTTGGACACAGTATATATCCTGTGCCCCCGAGAGCCGCTGCACACGTGGGCGCGGGCCGCGGACACAGCGGCTTGTGGGAGAGGGGGGGGGGGGCAGAGGGTATAAGGCGGCCACGAGCGCTCCGGAGGTCACTTCGTCAGTGCACCTAACCTTGGTGACATGTCTGATCGCCGAAATATGGTGCTCATTGGGTACTATGAACCGGCAGTACACACGAGGACTGTTCCATCAACAAATACGCCGGGAGAAACTGAAGAATCACATACTATTTACATTGGTTGTAAACCCATTACTTACATCACAATATGTTTCCATCATTGCCATGAGATGTTATGTCAGATGGCCACTTGTTACGACTTCTGCAGTACTTATTGTGGCCGTTTGCTACTTGTTACGACTTCTTATCAGCAGACACAGTGGCTGCGCCAAAGACAGAGACGTGGAGTTTTACAATTATTTATTGAACTTTCTTTACAATTTCTCCCTCGTCGTCGCTGCCCAGCCCTGCTGATCCCTCCGCCTGGCTGCTGCTGTGTAGATTTTCCGACAATGCGCGCAACGGGCGCCACCATTGCTCCGCTGAAGTCAGGCTGCCCTGTGGTTGAGATGAACTCGTCGCCGCTCGGCAGCCCAGTATGGCACCCCCACGGAGCCGCGTCGCCGTGAGGTCAGCTGCCGCCGCCTGCTGCATCGGCGGCTGGGAAGCCGTCAGTCGCGATGTCAGCGAGGTCCCGTCACGGACGGACCACGCGCCGTGCGGCCGGGTTGCTGTGAGGTGCGGGCGTCAGTCCCCGGCGGCGCCTGTGACCGAGACCGTGCTGCGGCCGGTTCTGCTGGAAGTTCTCGCTGTAGTTTGTCAGCCATGGTGCCGACCGGACTCGGGCCGACGTCTGGCGGCGAACGGATGACTCCTGCGAGCTGGAACAGACTTCCGGCATCGTCACCTACGAAGATTGAACATTCAGACACGGACCACGTTCGTTCTCAGATCCGAACTGCTTCCTAATGCTTCTGTCCGTTGCTGCCTGCACTCTACTATTTATATCCGGCAGGAGGAAGTTTTTTACCCTCGGTGAAGCTTCTTGTTGTTACTACCGCAGTATATTGCAGAGTAACTTAGCGTGCGGCCTCACTTCCCTTACTCAGCACTCTCCAGGCTTCGCTCGGCGCTCGGTCTGTGTGCGTCCTTGGTCCACCGGTTGGTAGACTGCCACTATCAACAAGGCTATCTGTGACTGCCTACTTCGCAACGCCTCGGTCGCCGCTGTTTTGCTATTCTCCACTGCGTGAAGCAACGCTTACTACATGTGGCAGCAACAGAGATGTCACTAAAAACGCTAAAACCATATGGAACGCCTACCCCTCATGATTTCAGACAATCTTTCTGCCGTTCACTGTTTACATTGCGTAAGTTAACATGAAAGTGATGACATCCACTTACTTAACGTTGTCCACTGAATAATATTATTCGTGGTCTACTGTCAAACTACGCTATGCTACTTAAGTAGTTACTTAATGCCACCTCTGCGAAGCGAGCCCGCGACGCTGGCATATTACACACACAAATATTTTACTGTTGGTGCTTCTTTCCAGTGAGAACTTGCTGTTATTGTAACCAGGATTCTAGATGGCATAGCAGAAGAGCTGAACAGGAATTGACATGTACTCCAAATACGCATGGGCTGCCTCTCTAAAGATAAAACTGGTACCGTGGTTAGCGATACACTTAGTAAAATATACGAAACAAGTCGCTGTTGGATTCTGAATAATTTACGGACAGAGTTTGGTAAGGATAGTTTCAAGAAGATAGTGCCAAAACACGAGATTAAACGCTATTCGTAATTATCTACTTTGAAAATATTAGTTGTAAAGCGACTCAATAGAAATGTTAATTGTAACATGTTAAAGTTGTTTCACTGCACAATGTTCACTCAAATGAATTTACATGGTGCAAGATCTAGTAACTCAGCACAATCACACAAAGCATAGAACAATTAATACGAGACCTGTCGATGTGATAGATAATTGTCTGCTGTGAATAATAATGGAGGAGCAGTGGCAGTCACCTTGTACTGTTCCGTTGAGTTATGTAATAGAATTGTCGTGTGTGACTGTACTATTTATCATTATAAAAATGAAAATTCAAAAGTATTAATTGATTGTAGGCATTGTGCGGCTTAAGGAATAATAAACAGAAGTAACGAAGAATAGATCGATGGATGCTAGTCTAAAACAGTGTTCTTCTGTTCCACAATGCGCTGCTGATTTTCAACTATTGCCCAAGTTACTGTCTAGGGGTCAACCAAAAATATTCGTTGGAATTACCCTTGGGAATTAGTACTGAAGTTCAATAACTAAATATGCAGGCAGGGTAATGTGGTGAAAAGAGTTAATGTTCACAACACACAGAGCTTTTGATTTAAATATAAACTCAATTTATTATTATCATTTCAACACTGAACCAACATAACGACTGTGTGAAAGCATTAAAACAGTAGTAAACAAGAGCAGTATGCCATGTTACAGGTACTAATGTGTAAAACCCGCTAAAACCTAGGAAATAACTCAAAATTACATCAGCGTAAGTTTTAACGTTAAATTTGTACTACAAGTTCAAATCATTGGCAAGTAATCGCAGAAATGTTTGAAAGTACTATCCTGTTCACCTAGCGTGAATTGTTCTGGGTTCACGCACTAGCTACCTCGTCAAAATATTTTCTAAATATTCGTTGCCGATATGACCGAAAAGCATGTCTCCGATATTCTGCTTGTAAATTTTGCGGACCCTACCGAAATGCTACCACTCGCTGCTCACACTTACAGGTCACAGCTCTGGCAAACAAATGAATTCAGACAAGATGGTCGCCGGTTATTTAAGCACTCGCAATGATTTTAGTATAATTTGAAACCCTCTGTTTTCCGAAATTTACCAGAATTACCAGTTTTACGCTCTACGTATATATGATACAGTACAGAACGTAAATTTACTCAGTTGTTCGCTACTGTCTTTGGTTTTCCGCTACGTTTCTTAGTTCGTCCAATATTTTGTATTTTATAGTTGTAAATGCCCTCTCCCATCCCCCACCCACGAATCATGGATCTTACCGCTGGTTGGGAGGCTTGTGTGCTCCAGCGATACCGACAGCCGTACCGTAGGTGCAAACACAACGGAGCGGTATCTTTTGAGAGGCCAGACAAACGTGTGGTTCCTGAAAAGAGGCAGCAGGTGTTTGAGTAGTTGCTGGAGCAACAGTCTGGATGATTGACTGGTCTGGCCTTGTAACATTAACCAAAACGACCTTGGTCTGCTAGTATTGTGAACGGCTGAAAGCGAGGGGAAACTACAGCCGTAACTTTTCCCAAGGGCAAGCTGATTTACTGTATGGTTAAATAATGATGGCGTTCTCTTGGGTAAAATGTTCCGGAGGTAAAATAGTCCCCATTCGGATCTCCGGGTGGGGACTACTCAGGAGGACGTCGTTATCAGGAGAAAGATAACTAGCGTTCTACGGATCGGAGTGTGGAATGTCAGATCCCTTAATCAGGTAGGAAGGTTAGAAAATTTAAAAAGGGAAATGCGTAGGTTAAAGTTAGCTATGGTGAGAATTAGTGAAGTTCGGTGGGAGGAGGAACAAGACTTCTGGTCAGGTGACTACAGGGTTATAAATACAATATCAAATATGGGTAATGCAGAGGTAGGTTTAGTAAAGAATAAAAAAGACAGGAGCGCGGGTAAGCTACTACGAGCAGCATAGTGAACCCATTATTGTAGTCAAGACAAACACGAAGCCCACGCCTACCACAGTAGCACAAGTTTATATGAAAACTAGCTCCGCAGACGACGAAGAAAAAAACGTTCAAATATCTGTGAATTCCTAAGGGACGAAATTTTCTGAGGTCATCGGTCCCTAGACTTACACACTACTTAAAGTAACCTATGCAAAGAGCAACACACACACACACACACACACGCGCCCAAGGGAGGATTCGAATCTCCGGCGGGAGGAGCCGTGAAGTGGCGCCTCAATCTTCGCGGACATTGCGCGAGGGTGATGACGAAGAGAATGAAGAATAGAACAATGAGATAAAAGAAATTATTTAGTGAAGGGAGAGGAAAATTTAGTAGTCATCGGGGCCGGAACTTGATACTAGGAAAAGGAAGAGAAGGAAAATTTGTAAGTGAATATGGATTAGAGGTAAGGAAAGAAAGAGGAAGACACCTGGTAGAATTTTGCACAGAGCACAACTTAATCATAATTAACACACGGTCTAAAAATCATGAAAGAAGATTGTATACTGGAAGAGGCCTGGAGACAACCGAGCGAGGTGGCGCAGTGGTTGGCATACTGGACTCGTATTCGGGAAGACGGCGGTTCAATCCCGCGTCAGATCATCCTGAATTAGGTTTTCCGTGATTTTCCTAAATGCAAATGCCGGGATAGTTCCTCTGAAAGGGCAAGGCAGAGTTCGTTCCCCGTCCTTCGCTAATCCGATGACTTCGCTGTCTGGTCTCCTTCTCCAAAACAACCCCAACCCCTGGAGACACTGGAAGAGTTCAGATAGATTATATAACGGTACGACAGAGATTTAGGAACCAGGTTCTAAGTTGTAAGACATTTCCAGGGGCAAATGTGGACTCTGACCACAATCTATTGGTTATGAGCTGTGAATTTAAGGAGATGGGATCTGGATAAACCGAAAGAACCAGAGGTAGCTGAGAGTTCCAGAGAGAGCATTAGTGAACGATTGACAAGAACAGGGGGAAGAAATACAGTAGAATAAGAATGAGTAGCTTTTAGAGATCAAATAGTGAAGGCAGCAGAAGATGGAGTAGATAAAAAGTCGAGAGCTCCTAAAAATCCTTGGATACCAGAAGAGGTATTGAATTTAATTGATGAAAGGAGAAAACAAAAAAATGCAGTAAATGAAGCAGGCAAAAAGGAATACAAACATCTTAAGAATGAGATCGACAGAAGTGCAAAATAGCTAAGCAGGGATGGCTAAAGGACAAATGTAAGGATGTAGATGCGTATATCACTAGTGGTAAGATAAATACTGCCTGCAGGAAAATTAAATAGACCTTTGGAGAAAAGAGAACCACTTGTACGAATATCAAGAGTTCAGATGAAAAACCAGTTCTAACCAGGTAGAAGGCGTACATAGAGGGCCTATACAAGGACGATGTACTTGAGGCCGATATTATGGAAATGGAAGGGGACGTAGGTGAAGATGAATTTGGAGATATGATACTGCGTGAAGAATGTGCCAGGACACTGAAAGACCTAAGTCGAAACAACTCCCAGGCAGTAGACAACATTCCATTGGAACTACTGATAGCCTTGGGAGAGCCAGCCATGACAGAACTCTACCACCTGGTGAGCAAGATATATGACACATGCGAAATACCCCCAGACTTCAAGAAGAATACAGTAATTCAAATTTCAAAGAAAGCAGGTGTTACAGTTGTGAAAATTACAGAACTATCAGTTCAATAAGCCACAGCTGCAAAATACTAACACAAATTCTTTACAGACTAATGGAAAAACTGGTAGAAGCTGACCTCGGGGAGGACCAGTTTGGATTCCGTACAAATGTTGAAACACATGAGGCAATACTGACTCTACGAATTATCTTAAAAGATAGATTAAGGAAAGGCAGACCTACATTTCTAGCATTTCTAGGCTTAGAGAAAGTTTTTGACAATGTTGACTTGAATACTCTCTTCCAAATTGGGTAGGTGGCATGGGTAAAATATAGGGAGCGAAAGGCCATTTACAACTTGTACAGAAACCAGATGACAGTTATAAGAGTCGGGGGGCATGAGAGGGAAGCAGTTGTCGGGAAGGGAGTGAGACAAGGTTGTGGCCTATCCCAGATGTTATTCAATCTTTATATTGAGCAAGCAGTAAAGGAAACAAAAGAAATATTTGGAGTAGGAAATAAAATCGATGGAGAAGAAACAAAAATTTTGCGTTTTGCCGATGACATTTTAATTGTGTCAGAGACAGCAAAGGACCTGGAAGACCAGTAGAACGGGAGGGACAGTGTCCTGAAAGAGGGATATGAGATGAACATCAACAAAAACAAAGCGAGAATAATGGAATGTAGTCGAATTAAATCAGGTGATGCTGAGGGAATTAGATTAGGAAATGAGACACTTAAAGTAGTAAACGGGTTTTGCTATTTTGGGAGCAAAATAACTGATGATGGTCGAAGCAGACAGGATATAAAATGTAGACTGGCCATAGCAAGGAAAGCGTTTCAGAAGAAGAGAAATTTGTTAACATCGAGTATAGATTAAAATGTCAGGAAGTCATTTCTGAAAGTATTTGTATTGAGTGTAGCCGTGTATGGAAGTGAAACATGGACGATAACTAGACGAGACAAAAAGAGAATAGAAGCTTTAGAAATGAGGTGCTACAGAAGAATGCTGAAGATTGAACAGGTAGGTCACATAACTAATGAGGAGGTACAAAATGGAATTGGGGAGAAGAGTAATTTGTGGCACAACTTGACCAGAAGAAGGGATCGGTTGTAAGACATGTTCTGAGGCATCAAGGGATCACCAATTTAGGACTGGAGGGTGACGTGGAGGATAAAAATTATAGATGGAGACCCAGAGATGAATACACTAACCAGATTCAGAAGGATGTAGGTTGCAGTAGTTACTTGGAGATGAAGAAGCTTGCGCAGGAGAGAGTAGCACGGAGAGCTGCAAGAAACCAGTCTCTGGACTGAAGACTACAACAACAACAACAGTTGTAAATGTTACTTTGCTTTGTTGTTAATGAAGTGAAGCAAATAAAACTAAATATGTCAGTATCTGTGTGTAAATTCATCAGCTGCCGTTACTTTCATTTTGTTTAATCATTTTTCTGAAAAATCCACTGTTAGAGTAGTATCCATACGCCGGAATTTAGTTTAAAATACGTAATGTATAAAAAAATCTACTATTATGTTCTGATACAACTCCAAGAGCTTTATCCGTGGACGCTAAGCGTTTCGGAGATATTAATTTTCAAAGTTCATTTTAATCATAGAACACACGCACTCGCCCCCTTGTTCTCTTTAAAACTATGTTACTGTCTTTACCGACACTATCCTGGATCGGTATTATTACCCGTCAAACACACCCGACCTCTGCCGCCTCAGCTTCCCCCCTCACAACAAGATACACACGCACAGCTGCATATACTTTTAGAGTTCGCGTTCGCACCTGTGGGGCTGTACCCTTATTATATCGACAGAAGAAGTTATCGTTATTACTCGTAGCACAAGATCATAATCGTTTCTTGCAGCAAGATAAGGTATCTATCCTAGCATAGAGGCGCTACAATATTTGACTGTCTTTAAAAAGAATTTGAATGTGGACAAATGAAAGCATGGTAGTCTTCGTTCCTTACCTACATGAATTTGTATTAAATTATTAAGTTACAACTACTCCTTAGTACGTTATTTTATCGAAATCATGTAGTATCCACAGAGCAATAACATGAATCACGCAGTCATTGCATTGCTGGTAAAATACTGGGCTGCCCTATTTTATTTTAGCGCCATTTCAAATACTGATGCTTTCATTGAGAATCTGAATTAGTGTGTCTTGGCTTAAAAGCTCACAAACTGATCTGTTTCTGCGAGAGGACGTGGCATGCTGACGTAATGGGCTGGGAGGATGTGTCTCCTGGCAACATCATGATGAGAGAATGGAAAGAAGGCGTGGTTTGTGACCTGTGCAACTTACATCACAAGGGTTCAAGGTCTTTGTCTTTGACAGTGTTCCCAGTAGTACATATTTTTTTTAACTTGGAATCCATTCAAATTATAAAAGTGTATGTACATATGTATGTATCGATGTCCCACATCTCCTAAACATTTGGACCTTTTTGAATCAAACTCGGTTCACAAAGCACTTACTGTCAGGAAAGAATCACTGTTCGATTAAGTACCATCCACCAGCCAAAGTGGTGGGATCTGGAGTAATAAAACACTGTAGCCTAAGACGTGGGAATTCCAATATTTTAGTCATCCAGTGTTTTAGAATTAGAATACTTAGAGACTTGCAACAAACTTCACACATTTCTAATCCTTATGGAACTACTATAAAATGATGAAAGGAAAAATGTTTATCACTTACTAAATTTTCGTTGTCCCTGCAATAAAACTGTAGCATGAGGCATGAAGTTTTAATTGATTACTTCTTTACTACTTACTGTATTCCTAGCACATTTTGCTGACAGCATTCACATACACACTGACTGAGCTGAAAAATGAAATCATTGTACAATACTTAGTTCAGGAGATATGACGTCATAAACACTGAGATGTGGGAAAAGCTACCGCATCATGGAAGACGTTTAAATTTATTACTCCGTTGCTACTAACTCTGTAATCAACGCTGAATTTTGCTTACAAATACCTATCATTGTACGACAAATAGTTCAGGATATATTACGTCAAATACTGAAATGCCAGAAAAGCTGTAGCATCATGCATGACGTTTTAATTTATTACTTCTTTACTGCTAACTCTATTCGAAACACAATCCGAACACAGTATCCACATATGCCGCTGAATGCACCTGTACAAGTATATCATTGTATGAGACATAGGTCAAGAGATATGAGGTCATGGACAATGAGATGCGTCAAAACGTGCTGTTTCATGAATGACATTTTAATTTATTACATCTTTTCTACTAACTACAAATATCAAAAAAAGTTTTGCATCACCTCGGTTCCGAGAGTTCCGGAACTTGTCCAGAAAATTAGAATAGAGATCAACATAAACATCACTTACACCCTTTGCATTGCTCATGAAACCCACACACTACATGTTCTACCATCACACATCGAGACCTTCAGAGGTGATGGTCCCCATTGCTGTACACACCGGTACCTCTAAGATCCAGTAGCACCTCCTCTTGCATTGATGCATGCCTGTTTTCGTTGTTGCAGACTATTCACAAGTTCATCTAGGCACTGTTGCTCCAGAATGCCGCACTCCTCAACGGCGATACGGCGTAGATCCCTCAGAGTGTTTGGTGGGTAAGGTCGTCCATAAACAGCCCTTTTCAATCCATCCCAGACACGTTCGAAAGGGTTCATGTCTGGAGAACATGCTGGCCACTCTAGTCGAACGAAGTCACAAGATATACACCACTGGGGCGCGAATCGTCGTCCATGAAGATGAATGCCCCGCCAGTATGCTGCCGATATGGTTGCAATATCGGTTGGAGGATGGAATTGACGTATAGTACTGCCGTTACCGCGCCTTCCATGACCACCAGTGACGTACATCGGCCCCACTTAACTCCTCCCCAAAACAGCAGGGAACCGCCACCTTGCTGCACTCGCTGGACGGTGTGTCTAAGGCGTTCAGCCTGACCGGGTTGCCTCCAGAGACGTCTCCGATGATTGTCTGGCTGAAGGCATATGTGATACTCACTGGTGAAGAGAACGTGATGCCATTCCTGAGCGGTCCATTCTGCCTGTTGTTGGGCCCATCTGTACAGCGCTGCATGGTGTCGTGTTTGCGAAGATGGACCTCACCCTGGACGTCGCGAGTGAAGTTGCGCATCATTAAGCCTGTTGCGCACAGTTTGAGTCGTAACACGACGTCCTATGGCTGCACGAAAAGCATTATTCAACATGGTGGCGTTGCTATCTGGGTTACACAGAGTCATAATCTGTAGGTAACGGTCACCCATTGAGTAGTAGCCCTTGGACGGCCTGAGCGAGGCATGTCATCGACAGTTCCTGTCTGTCTGTATCTCCTCCATGTCCGAACAACTACCCTTATCACTTACAGCGTGTGCAGGGCTTACTAGCGACAGACGTTACGAATCGGGAGCCGTTTTGTCACTGGTTTCTTCACCAGGCAACCACGATTCTGGGATTTGTGTCATCTAACCTATTTCCAGATGAGACCAGCTTCACGCGGAGTGGTATCTCTGAGTTTCATAACAGTCATCTGTGGGATAGGTTACAAAACCGCCATCGTATGGTGACAGTGAAATATCAGCATCGGTGCAGCCGGAATGTGTGGGCCGGGATAACTGGCGACCGTTCTTTAGAACCAGTCTTTCTTCCATGTCGCCCAACAGGCCGGAACTTCGGCGTTTCTTGTAGGTGACATTGGCTCCCCTGCTGGAAGAAGTGCCATTGATGATTCGATGGGTTGTGTAGCTGCTACATTATGGTGCTCCAGCCCACTTCGCCGTTAACGTCCGGACGCATATCAATCGTGTCTTCCATGGTCGACGGATTGGACGAGAGATTGCGAAAAAAATGGCTCTGAGCACTATGGGACTTAACTTCTGAGGTCATCAGTCAGCTAGAACTTAGAACTACTTAAACCTAATTAACCTAAGGACATCACGCACATCCATGCCCGAGGCAGGATTCGAACCTGCGACCGTAGTGGTCGCGCGGCTCCAGACTATAGCGCCTAGAACAGCTCGGCCACTTCGGCCGGCTAGAGAGATTGCAGTTACGCAATATGCTCCTTCACCGGATCTCAACCAGTGCGATTTCTGGTTATGGGCCATCTCAAAAGTATCGTGTATGCAGAGCCCATACCAGATGTTGAGACAGTGGAGCAGCTTATTCACGTTGTGTCTGAGGCTGTTCGGATGCAGCCCGGCCTATGTGAACATGGGAGACACCGTTGTCACTGTAACTGTGGCTACATGGTATAGCGCATATTAGACCGTAGTCTCGATGACGAAGTATGATTGAATAAATGGTCTCTAGCATGGAACGTAAATTCGTTAGACCTTTTTTGTTCCGCATCCTCTCATCGGTCGATTCCTAGAGTTTTTGCCGGTGGAAAAAAATCAGTCTGTATATCCCTTTACAGCACATAACTCATAAAAATTGTGTTGCGTGAAAATGAAACTGAGGGGTGAAATTCACTAGATGTACAATGAAATATGTATACAAGTACGTGTGAAATATGTTACACAAATGTGAAATGTATCTGACATGTGCGGATCCGGCCCAAGCAACGAGTAAAAATCTTATCCTAAACCCTTGGAACGATTTCAATAAAATTTGGTACACATACTAGTTACAATCTGGAAAGAAATACTGTAGGGGTAAGAACCACCAGCCTTCTACTGGAGTGAGTGTGATGACGTGGAGAGGGGAAGGAGGATGGGGAGATGTACAGACAGCGAGGGGGAAGGAGGAGATAACACAGATAGGAGGGGGTGGAGATGCAGACAGAGAAGAGGGGGAAATGGACGGATAGAGATGGACAGAGGAAGGAAAGAGGAGAAGATGAACAAGGAGAGAGGGGAAGGAGGTGGATAGAGGGGAGAGGAGGAGCTGGACAGAGGAGGAAGGAGCAGATGGTCAGAGGGGCGAGGAGCAGATTGACAGAGATAGGGGGAGGAGACAGACAGAGGAGGTGAAGGGGCAGATGGAGGGAGAGAAAGGGGGGGGGGGGAAGGAGAAGGTGGTGTAGTAGGAACAGGGAATAAATAGATACGCGAGCAAAACAAAATGTAAAATGTATTAACATCTTAGGAAGCGCATGTCAAACAGAAAATAAATCATCCATAAATGAAACTTCCTGGCAAATTAAAACTGTGTGCTGGACCGAGACTCGAACTCGGGACCTTTCCCTTTCGCGGGCAAGTGCTCTACCACATTCCGCTGTAGAGTGAAGATTTCATTCAACATCCATAAATGAGTCTAATGATCAGAGTGTATTAATCGTAGCTGCTATGGGACATGTTAAGGGAGAGTGAAGTCTTTAATTAATATGCTTAAGAATTTCTTGTATGAGTATGATGCCAATCATTTTCCATCACCATTGACGGTTATAATCACCCCCCCCCCCCCCCAGATCCTATAAAGAAATCGTCACATAGCACGAACATCGATGTAAGGAGCGTAATAGGCTATAAATTCACATAGTAAGTGATAGACATATCATAGAACTTACTGTAATTAGATTGCTTAATGCGAGAAAATTTTTTGAATGGATTGAACGTAGTACAGGTTTATCGATCAGGGTAATTATGACCTATGAGTGTGTAATGATTGCCAGGTCTCTTCATTCTGCTTCACTCTCGAAACAATCAATCTCAGCAACGTTTCGGGTGTCTCAACAGCAATTACAGCCAGACTCTTCTTAACCTGCTTTTGTAGGGCAAAAGTGAAATAACTAAACTGTAATTTTTTTCAAATGTGACTCGAAAAGCTGATAGGGAAAATTTAGCGATGAGTAAAATTATATCGTTTCTCAAATAATTTACTTGATATCGGTAGGAAAATAAACAAAGGTATTTTTTATTTACTCGTATTTATTTATTTCAGTTTTTAGTTTCTTCGTAAAAATTAAGTAAATACATGTACCTTACCTTATTTTGCTACAGTTATCAAGTTAATGATTTCAGGAACAATATAATTTTAGTCATTGAGAAAGCATATATCAGGACGCCTTACAAAAGATACAGCGCGGATTCGAATAAGACCAGCTCTTTTAGCAAACGGGAGAGCATAGAGAGAAGCTCAGTTCGGCACTGCGGCAGGCCCTGGCAGGTGAGTCGTTACTGAAGTCTAGAGGACACAGTGTCGAAGAGGAGTGGTATTAGGTGTTACTTCCTGTCAAGCGTGTCTCACGAAATGATCACGAGTGAGGAATCTGAACAACTGAAATTAGTACTGTTATTTTATCAATAATGTTCTTCCAGTTCGTCCAATGGCGCCTATACTATAGGTTGTAGGGTGGAAGGGCGGAGGGGCTAGGCCTGGAGGTATGGCGTATTTTTAATATTTTGGAAGGCGAAAGGCGGCTTGTAAATTGCCATAGAAAAGTTCCAGTTCCGACCTACGTGATACCGACTTTTAAATAATTTTCTTGGAAGAAAAACACCTGCCTACACTATATTTTTTTCCTTGAGAGCTAGAAGGGGCCGCGAGTCCCCGTGCGCACGGGTATGGGCGCCCTTCCGTTCAGCTGTTTATTGTGTGAAAAAAACATTGCGAAGATGGTCTGTTGCTACGCACAAGGTCAGATGCACTGTTGCTTTTCCCCTTCTTGGATTTGGTGCTTAGAAATAAAGAACAGTACAAAATCGTTTAAAGGGACATCGCAAAAACTCAAGATGTCGATATGTTGTTCTTCAACATCTACTTGACACTCGAAAATTATTTCTATCAGCAAACGGTGGGAATACACAGGAAAAATAACTGATCTCATCGTAGGATATGAGCAGTCGTATAAGAACTTGTGAACCACACGTTGTCGCCAATGACAGTATCTGCAGTCTCGTGGTACATAAAGTTTGAATGAGGGATTATGTGCGCAAAGTGTGTAGTCTGGGCGCAATTTCTTACTGGTTTATGTGGGTGCAAAGAAACTCTGAAAAGCTCCTTCCACATGTCATGTTTTTACAAAATTCTGTTGCTTTGTCATGACATTGGATCAAGGGCATTCTTTTGGTGTTGTTTGCGTTTGTTGCCCAATGCTTGAAACTAAGAACAGGCTACTTTTCCTCATTTTTAACCCATTCTGCGAAACGGAAAGTAGTCACGAATTCTGAAATCTACTTTTTTCACCTCTCTAAGCAACGCTTTGAGAAATTTTTCAGTTTGCTACAATTTCAGATTTTTACAATCAGCGCTTGTGCTAAAATATTGCAGGGATCACCCCTAAATCATCGTTTGCCTTATATTTTTCTGCATGTGATTAACGTAGAGAAAATAGAGGGAGACGAGGTTTCGAATACAACAAGCTGGTTCAAATGGATGTAGACTGCAGTAGCTATGCAGCGAAGTTGAGCCTTGCAGAGAACACACTAGCATGCAGAGCTGCATAAATAAATTTTCGGACTGAGGACCGCAACAACACACGAGTAATATTTGACCCACTGACATGCGCAAGCCGGCCGGGGTGGCCGAGCGGTTCTAGGGGCTACAGTCTGGAACCGCGAGACCGCTGCGGTCGCAGGTTCGAATCCTGGGTCGGGCATGGATGTGTGTGTTGTCCTTTAGGGGACTGATGACCTCAGAAGTTAAGTCCCATAGCGTTCAGAGCCATTTTTGACATGCGCTAACAACGGGCAGTTTTCTTGCGTATTATCAATGATTCTATCTCTAGATTTTTTTATCTAATGCTAGACCATCTTTATCTCTCCACATATTGTACGTGTCAGCAGATTACGCGTGTAGTTGCTGCAGGGGCTAGTCGTATCAAACCCAGACCTGATTCCATGAGCAAGTATGATTCACATTCCTGAATGGTGCTCGAGGTCGGCCTCGAGAATAAAAAAATAAGCAATGTGGTGGCAGTGTAACGTTGAATCCTAGGACCAGGCGAGTAGTTGCGTAACTTCAGCTCCAGTGGAGAAATTCTGTGGAGTGGGCTCAGTGCCAAGGAGAGCTTTCCGCTTGCGTGCTTCCACCCCCGCACCTCGCCAACTCCGTCCTCCAACACCCTCACCACTCCCCCAGCAGTGTTAGGGCCATACGTGTGTTGCGTAAAATGGCTACAGAGGAAGCTTTAGAAGCTCTTTCACCGAGAGCACTGCGTGAAACGCCTTCGGAAATCCGGCCTTCTGAAGCCATTTGCTGCAGAAACGCCGATATCGGCACGGAGTTTGTCGCCTGCGCTATCGACCGTAGTCGTGGCAGAGGGAACGGAAAATACGTCCCGACCTCCGGCAGCTGTCTCCTTCGAATAGCGTGTAGCGCCATAACCACAGCACTTCAAGTCGTCGTCGAAGACACGCAATGGAATGGCATCCGGTCTTGGAAAGTCATCGGCAAATGTTGAATCAACATCGTACATGTTTTAGAGAATTGTGTTGGGACCTTACTTTTGTATATTAATGACCTTGCAAACTATTATAATCTTAACTTGTAAAATTGTGCAAGTGATGCAGTGATCTATAATGAATTACAATCTGAAAAAATTATCAAATATATGATTTCGTGAATACTTTAACGTACAAAGGTTGGAAACTTGCTTCAAACGTTCATAAATCTGAAACTGCGCATTTGAAAAAACGCAAAGACGTAATACGTATACAATATTACTCAGTCATCTTTGCAATCTCTCACCTTAGACAGTCTGCAGGGGTAATGCAATGAAATGAGCACATGAGCTCAATCGTAGGTAAAGCATTATACGAACTTTGACTTATTAGTATACCTGGATAATGCCGTTAGTCAACAAATGAAGCTGCCTATAGAACACCAGGCCGACGAATCCTTGATTATTGCTGAAGAATATGAGATCCATGCCAATTGACCCAAGGTACGCTACTGAACGTATACAAAGAATGCCAGTACAAATGCTTACGGGTTCGACGCGCGAAGCATGCCACGGAAATAATGAAACGTTTGAAGTGTCGGTTTCTTCAAGAAAGAAATCAGCTAATTTGTGAAAGCGTACTAATAAATTTCTAGAACCAGAACTATATAAGGAATCTAGGAATATGCTGCAGTCCACTGCGAATCGCTCCTGTAGGATCAGAGTAGTCAAAATGAAACCAATTCCTCCACGCACAAAGGCATTAAGCAGTCATCCCTCCCATTTTCAGAAAGAGGAAATCATTACACAAGAAACGTTGAATAAGTAGAGCAACACATTTCTTTTTCTCGAGCATTTTCGGTTGAAAAAATGCACACTCCGTTGTGAGACATCGTGAAATATTTCCGCCTCAGCCCCTACAGTTTTATGAAGTTCGGATAGGTCGTGGCCCCATACGTAGCGTTCAAAATGCGTTCTGTAACAGAGGTGCTTATCAGGCTGACAGCTGTTATTTCCTTTTGGCGGAAAACCAGACCATCGCAGATATTCTTAGGCACTAGTAGAATGTCTCCGAGGACCCGGTAGTGAACAAAATCACTGTGAGTCGCTGAGCTAGGGGTCTGTCATCATCGAAAGAAGGTCGCGTAAATCTGTTCGATCTTCCACGTGCCGGATGGCCGCAAATACTTGTGACTCCTGCTCTTTTGGTACGTGTAGACTCATTCGAGGTGATCGACGGGTCAAAATCAACCACCTCGCTCCATAACTGGACGTCCCTGTTGGGAGTGTTGACACACTCGTCCACCTGTTGGGGTACTCATGGGTGTGTGCCCGCTGAGTTTCTTGGCGCCTTACAGAAGACGATAAAGAGTAGTGAAGAATCATTTGTGTGGAATTACTTGCGCGTTACGAGGCTGATCATCACCATTTTTTATCGAAAATCTTCAGAAGCTTTCATCACTTCGTTCCGGAAACAAAACGCGGTCCTGAAGTGGCGGTATACCATCCTTCCTACGAAGAAAAAGTGCCCATATGGCGACGGTCTTCTGGGATTCTGAAGGGGTTATTATGTTTTATGTCCTCCGTCAGGATCCGACAATCAGCTCTGAGGTGTTTTGTGCTACCCCTAGAAGACTGAAGAAGCGACTTCAGGGTATTCGTGGCCACAAAAATGAAAACGAACTTCGCCTTCTCCATGACAACATAAGGCCTCTCGCAAGTCTACGCAGCCGTGGAGAGCGCCCAAAACATCGCTGGACTGTTCCTCCTCATCCATTCTACAGTCCCGATCTCGCGCCTTCTGACACATATCTGTCTGTCCCGATGAGGGATGCATTTCGTGGGCAGCAGTACGTTAATGATGGGGAGGTTACTGATACAGCAAAATGATTCCGACGTAAACCAGTGGAATGGTACCGTCTGGACACACCGGCCCTCGCCGTAAGGAGACGTGAGGCCTTGGTACTCAGACGAAATTATATTGAAAAATAGGGGTTTATAGCCAAGAGAGTGGGGAATACCTTGGTGTACGAGGGCTGTCCAGAAAGTAAGTTACGATCGGTCGCGAAGTGGAAACGACTATGAAAGTCCGATAAAGCTTTGCAAAGATGTGTTGGGCAGTGTCTCTAGTATGACTGTAGGTAGAATTATGTCGCTTTTTTCATTCCTGAGCTCTTAGTGAGCGCATAAAGATGTTATAGAAAATAGTTTCTCCCGCCAAGTACGAGGGCCTGGTGAGAATTTTCCCTGAAGCTATGCAACCAACATTACATAACTGTCGTGCGGTTTCTTCTTCAAGACAATTCTCAGCCTCATTCTGCAGGGGCAATGAAGATGTTCCTGCATCGTTTCAATTGGAAATGTTTGGTTACCCACAATACAGCCCGTAATTGTCTCCCACTGTGTTTCATCTCTGCTCAAACGAACCGCTGGCTATGAAGACAATATTTTGGCACAGACAACGAGCTTTAGGCCAGCGTAGAGAATTGACGGAAAGCACTGGCGGCTGCCTTCTATGATGAGGGTATTGGAAAGTTGGTACAACGCTACGACGAATGTCTGAGTCAGAACGGCGACTACGTAGAGAAGTAGCTGAAAGATGTAGCTAACTGTTACAAATGAAACATTTCCGATTTTCACTGTGATTTTCATTTCGCGGTCAATCGTAACTTACTTTCTGGACAGCCCTCGTATTTCATTCATGATTAAACCCAACCTGCTTTCAGAATAAAATGTGTTGCTTTACTTACTGAACGTCTCTCGTATATGATGTAATAGGAGGTAGCATACGCTATACAGTTAACACTGGTCTGCAATGTATAGCTGTAGCTGTACATGTAGTTATAGGCGGAAATGGTTACGTGCTTTCAGATTCCGTGTCCATAGGAGGGTGGTTTGTAGTAGATAGTAAGTGTAGGCGAGTAACTGGCGGAAACATGGCAAATAATTGCTAATGATATCTCCTACAAACAGTTTCTGATGACAACATTGCTTTACTGGTAAACATAGTACAGCCAAATGCGTATTACGTGCTACTTGGTTTCTTGTAGGATGGAATGGAGACCATTTTCGATAGGCATTAAAGTATGAAGAAGAGAACAAAATAGAGCATTACACTTGTAAAATACGCCAAATGTACTTGTCGATAATGTCAGTACTATCACCACTTGGGAACTTCATTTGCAGTTACCGTTATTACATCAAATTCTGAAACCAAGTTTCTTCAGTTTGAGGCATTTGTCAGTTCGTGAATCTGCTATCAGCAGTAGTCTTCGCTCTGTTGTACCTTTTCACGTTGTGACCTAGCAATGAGTACTGCTGCATGGATGGCGCTCCACAGTTTCATACTTAGTGTGTGTTCGTGGCTTATTGGCTCTAACTAGCCGCCAAACAACAAGCAAACGTGATTCAAATGTTTCGATGGAAACAGCAATGATGTTCCTTGTCTTATATGTAAGCCTGACATCCTTCTTCATCTACATCTACATCTGCATAGATCCTCCACAAGCCATCGTAAGATGCGTGGCGGAGGGTACCAGGTACCACTACTTGTCATTTCAACTCCTGTTCCACTCGCAAATAGAGCGAGGGAGAAACGACAGTCTATGCTCCTCCGTAAGAGCCCTAATTTCTTGTATCTTATCTTCGAGGTCCTTACGCGCAATGCTATGCTGGTGGCAGCAGAAACGTTCGGCAGTCAGCTTCAAATGCCGTTACTCTAAATTTTCCTGTAGCGTTTCCCGAAAGGAACGCCCCCTTCCCTCTAGGCATTCCCATTTGAGTTCTCGAAGCATCTCCGTAGCACTAACGTTTTGTCCGAACCTACCGGTAACTAATCTAGCAGCCTTCCTCTGAATTGCTTCGATGTCTTCATCCAATCCGACCTGGTACGGATCCTAAGCACTTGAGCAGTACTCAAGAATAGGTCGCACCAGCGTCCTGTATGCGGTCTCCTTTACAGGTGAACGACCCTTTCCTAGAATTCTCCCAGTAAACCGAAGTCTACCATTTGCCTTCCCTACCACGGTTTTCACATGTTGCCGGCCGTGGTGACCGAGCGGTTCTAGGCGCTTCAGTCCGGAACCGTGCGATTGCTACGGTCGCAGGTTCGAATCCTGCCTCGGGCATGGATGTGTATGATGTCCTTAGGTTAGTTAGGTTTAAGTAGTTCTAAGTTCTAGGGGACTTCTGACCTCAGATGTTAAGTCCCATATTGCTCAGAGCCATTTGAACCATTTTTCACATGGTCTTCCTCATATCGCTTTGCAACGTTACGCCCAGATATTTAAACGACTTGACTATGCCAAGCTGGACATTAGTAATACTGTATCCGAACATTACCGGTTTGTTCTTCATCCTCATCCGCATTAACTTATATTTTACCGCATTTAGGGCTAGCTGTCATTCACCACACCATCTGCAAATTTTGTCCAAGTGGTCTTGTTATCTTTCCACAGTTACTCAACACCTTACCGTACACCACGGCCCCATCAGCAAACAACCACAGAGTTTGGTGCCTACCCTGTCCGCCAAATCATTTATATATATAGAGAACAACAGCAGTTCTATCACATTTCCCTGCGGCACTCCTGATGATACTTTTGTCTCTGATGAACACTCGCAACCGAAGAAACCTACTAGGTTATACAATTTTAGAAGTTTTCGAACCACTCACATATTTATCAACTTATTCCATACGCTCGTACCTTTGTTAACAGCCTGCAATGGGGGACCGTCTCAATCGGTTTTCGGCAATCTAGACATATGGAATCTGTCTCTAGCCCTTGTAAGAGGTCCATGATTAAGGAATTTGTTGCTAGCGCACTCGAGCAGATGTAATTTCGATGGATTGCTCACGCGCTGCCTCCGATATGTAAGCTGTAAGAGAATCTCAGACCAAAGAGCAGTGTTGACTGCAGTAGGAACTGTGTAGCAGTAGGAGTTTGTAGTAGCTAGCAGTCTGGTGTATCGAGTTGGCTGGGCCGGTCGTGGGGAGCGATGGCGGAGCCTGAGCGTTTTAATATAAGGTAAAAGCAGCCTCGCACATATGTAGTATTGTTATATCAAGTCCCATGTATATATTTTTAAAAAATCTCTTAATAATAATCTTTCTCATAAAAAGTAGTTTTTGACAATCATGCATTTCAATTTAGAGAATTTACTAATTTCTCCAACCCTTGGTTATCCCGATTATTGAAAAGAAAAATCAGTTGTTTCTTTTTATACATGACGCATCTATCGACCAGCATTGCGCTGAGCTGCGCCAGAAAAATTTCTTATAGGAGCAGATATATACGCGTTATCCGGCGACCTAATTGAGGTAAGATTTTTCATTTTTTTCAGAATGAATTTTCAGTGCTATGACGCAGCACTGCTGACGCCCAAAATTTACCAGTTTAAATTCACAGTTAATTATTGAAAGATTATAAGTGAGCCACAAATTTTTATTGAGAGATTAGTCACAATTTATTATTGATAGGTTACGCAATTTATTTTTTGGGAGGTTACGCTAAATGGCAATGTTATGGTTATATTTTTACTGTTGGGAGGTTTCGGAATGTTGAATGTTGGGAGGTTACACTAAATGTGAATATTATTCATATTATTTATTTTGTGGGCAGGTTACACCCTTCATACCTAATTCTCAGTATATCATGTGAGAAAAGCGCAAGCTGAGGATCGCATGAGCGATGGTTTCTAAAACCGTACTGATTAGTGGAAAGTTTATTATATTCAAACGGAGAATGTGTTCAAGGACTCTGGAGCAGACAGAAGTTAGGGATATTGGTCTGTAATTTTGCGGGTCCTTTCTTATATACTGGAGTCAACTGCGCTTTTTTTCAATCGCTTGGGACTTTGTGTTGGGCGACAGGTTCATGATAAATGCAAGCTGAGCCAATGTCGTAGCTGTGATTCCATCCGGACCTAGTGATTTATTTTTCAAACCTTTAAGTTGCTTCTCACCGCCAAGTATGATTATTTTTATGTCGTCCATACGGGAGTCTGTCCAGTGGTCAAATGACGGTATATTTGTACGGTTCTTCTGTGTGAATGATTTCTTGAACGTGAAATTTAACGTTTTGCTGTCTTCAACTACCACGCCAGACTGGTCAACAAGGGACTGAATGGAAGCCTTAGACCCGCTTAGCGATTTTACATAAGACCAGAATTTCCTTGAGATCTTTGCCAGGTTTCTTGCTAAAGTGAGACGGTGGTAATTTTGTGTGTTTCGCGCATAGATCTTTTCACAGACGCACGAATCCCTACTAACCTTCGAGTGTCGTCGTTTGTGCGTTCCTTTTTTTAACCACGAGTGCTACAGCCTCTGATTCCCCAGAATCTTACGAATTTTGTTGTTAAGCCTTGGTGCGTCTTTTCCATCCTTTATCCACTTACTAGGCACGTAACGCTCGAGACCATGATTTACAAGCTGCTTAAACTTTCTCCATGATTCCTCTGCATCTTACTGGTATTAACTGATGACAGTTCACTGTCTAAGTAAGGTGTTAATAATTGCTTATCTGCTCTATCTAGCAGAAACACTCTCCTAGCCTTCTTGACACATTTATTAACTTTCGTAATCATAGATGCTATAATGACATCATGATCTGACATTGTCGATAAGTTCCGGCCTGTCTGTAGCTACGAGGTTTAAGATATTTCCATTGCCTGTGGGCTACCGAGCAAGCTGTTCAGGAGAGTTTTCAGAAAACGTGTTCGAAAGTATTTCGTATAACCGTCTGTCTGTACTCCCCGTAATGAACCCATAGACACCCATTGACTTACTTCTGTCAACTTGAGAAACACAGGTTCGAAGCTTCCCTTTCTGGACCGTTGGAGGCCACTCACTTGCTACACTGCTTTGCATCTGAAGGGACCTCAGCCTCAGCGTGCTATAGTATGAAGAGTCGGGCTGGTGGCAGTCCGGTGGCACCTTCGCGTAAAGTCCTAGCAGTTGTCTACTTTGTTTACTGCATCGCGAGTGAGCACCAAAAGGAAAATGTAATCCGGTCGGAATCACTGTGTCACTGGATTTGTGTGTGTGTGCTTTGGATTACAACAGAACTTGTTGAGACTGGGTGCATAAGTCATTATAAGTCGGGTTTCTGACATTGCTTACAGTCACTGGGTTTAAGAAATTCTTCTATATCCCTGAGGAACACAATCGCATTTTTATTTTGATAGACTGACGGTACCGTCTGCGATATTCGCGGCAAAGCCTCTGTAAGTTAATACAATTTCTTTGCCAGTCGTGTGGTATGAGACATTGTTTATGCTGACTCTTACACTGGAAGTAATAATTGTTTTCTCAAATATCTCTGCGTCTGTGAAACACATATTTCCAGCAATGCAAGTTTTTTTGCATGCATATTAGACACTTATTTCCAAAAATGGTACTTTTATTTCTGGTCACTAGAACGGGAGGCAGTTGACTGCCTTTACTTTCAGACATTGCTTTAAGTTACAAGGCCTAGCACTTTTGTAATATATTATACAGGTGGGAAAAATGGAGCAGGTTCCATTACGCCACGAAAAAGGAGACGAACCGAAGAATTGAGAGAGGAGGATCTAAATTTTAGAGACAGATTTGCTAGGACGTGGAGAGGTATATAGAGAGGAAACGTAGAGTATTTATTCCTCCACCGTTCCGATCGTGATTCTTCATTTCCTGCTGAAAGAAGATTTTCCTGTGATGAATAACATACTGTTGAGGCTGCTGATTTCTTTGAACAGGGTTCTAAACAAATAATGGTGTTTCAGTTTGGTTTATAAAAGGAAAAATGGGTTTCGTCTTGAGTCAAAAGAACCGGGGAATATTGGGCATAATATGCGCTGTTAAAAACTAAGGTAATAACGCTAAGATAGAAGGTATTTGGTCTTTGATGTTCGCTGATCAACTCACAGAACAAATTGTGAAATGGACAAACGTGAACCTGGAACAATATGTCAGCTAAGTAACTAAAAATCTACTGATATGTGTGACAAAAAAGCGTTTATGACGATTTGTATGCTAACTGTAAGTCTGGGAATGAATGTATACTATCGTTGTTCTCTGCTGACTACAGTAATAGGGGCAAAGTCGGTTAAGTGGTTACCCTATTTGTGATTTAATGACTCTGAAAAAAGAGAAATGCGTAAGAAGGAAGATAATTCAGAACCAGTTTCGGAAATTTTTTCGAAAGTCTTTAGTAATAATCGAAAGATATACTCCCTTTGGAGAAGAGACTTACGTAGATGAAATGCTTGTGCCATTTCGTGGCAGATGTGGTTTCAAATCTAGTTTGCTCAAAAGGCCCGCCAAATATGTAATAAAAATCTTGTGTCTAACAGAGTCCCGCACATTACATGTATACAGTGCCTATATAGTAAGGTTTTTGACAGTGCAGGACTGAGCAAAGAGGACAGGAAACTTGATGATCCTATGCAAACAATTCTTCGATTAGTTCAAATGTTCAAATGGATGTGAATTCCTAAGGGACCAAATTTCTGAGGTCATCGGTCCCTAGACTTACACATTACTTAAAATAACTTACGCTCAGAATAACACACACACACACACACACACACACACACACACACACATGCCCGTGGGAGAACTCGAACCTCTGGCGGGAGGGGCCGCGCAGTCGGTGTCATGGCGCCTCAAACCGCACGGCCACTACGCGCGGCTCTTCGATTAGTGTACCTAGTTTTAAATATTAACAGGAATGTAACCGCTTACATTTGGTTTTCCTCCGTAGAACTTCAGAGTAAGAGGTTAACCTACATAGGTACACGGCAGAAAAATAAACCATAAAGTTCAATTAAACACCTGCCTCCTAGTAACAGGGATGCTATCTCTACTCTTTAAGGATTCAACGGTAAAGCTACTCAGTTGTCAACACACCCGAGAAAGAACAAACTTGTAACATTATTTCCGAGTATGCATTTCTCAAAGGGAGTGGATGGAAATTGTGTCCTGCAACATCGCCAATGTTGGAATATTTTCAAACTAACTATTCATAGAATCTGTAGACGCTGACCTCTAGCAGTGTTTTATACATTAATAAAAAACATTGCAGTGAACAGCTACATTCACTACTTCCTCTGGAGAACATGCTGTCCCACTCTAGTAGAGCGATGTTGTCACCCTGAAGGAAGTCATTCACAAGATTTGCACGATGGGGGTGCGAATTGTCTTCCATGAAGAGGAATGCCTGCCGCTTTGGTTGCACTATCGGTCGGAGGATGGCATTCACGTATCGTACAGCCGTTACGGAGCCTTCCATGACCACCAGCAACGTACGTCGGACCCACATAATGCCATCCCAAAACAGCAGGTAACCTCCACCTTGCTGCACTCGCTGGGCGGTGGGTCTAAGGCGTTCAGCCTGACCGGGTTGCCTCCCGACACGTCTCCAACGATTGTCTGGGTGAAGGCATATGTGACACTCAGTGGTGAAGACAACGTGATGACAGTCCTGAGCGGTCCATTCGGCATGGTGTTGGGCCCATCTGTACCGCACTGCATGGTGTCGTGATCGCAAAGATGGACCTCGCCATGGACGTCGGGAGTGAATTTGCGCATCATGCAGCCAATCGCACACAGTTTGAGTCGTAACACGACGTTCTGTGGCTGCACGAAAAGCATTATTCAACTTGATGGCGTTACTGTCAGGGTTCCTCCGAGCCATAATCCGTAGGTAGCGGTCATCCACTGCAGTAGTAGCCCTTGGGCAGCCTGAGCGAGACATCCCATCGGCAGTTCCTGTCTCTCTGTATCTCCTCCATGTCCGAACAACATCTCTTTGATTCACTCCGAGTCGCCTGGACACTTCCCTTGTTGAGAGCCCTTCCTGGTACAAAATAACAATGCAGACGCGATCGGACAACCATTCAACTCCAACCACCCATCAGCGCACAAACTCTCAAGTTTCAGACACATGCTACACAGGCTCAACAGAACTCGCCTGGACAAAATCAACTACACAGAGGAACTAAATACAGTGCACCAAATAGCCAGATAGAATGGGTACAACAACTGATAGACAAACTGAACAACAAAATAAAAAAAAAAACAAATTAAAAGAGAACAAACCATCAACAAATCACCAGCCACAACAGAGAACCAAGAACACAAGCTCCAGACAAACACAGGATACCAGGAAGACTCTACAAAGAGTACAGTACGGCACAGACTAATATACAGTAACAAAAACGTACAGAGTGTGGGAAAGATACTGAAGAAACAAGGGCTATAAATATCATTCCGCAGAAATAACACAACACAGAAGAATTTAAGATCTAAGAACTCCTCTGCAGACACACCATCCAAAGCTGGAATATATCAGTTGACCTGCAGTTCATGCCAGTCGGTCTACATAGGCCAAACATGCAGAAATTCATCTTTACATCTCTCTCTCTCTCTCTCTCTCTCTCTCCCTCTCACGCACACACACACAAACACACACCACACACACATAACAAACACAGACCAACGATGAACAAGGGAGCAACGACAATAACATGACACATCTCACTGAGGGTATTGTCTGAAGTTTCTGCTCAGATCTCATTTCGCCACATTTTGTGTCAGTGCATGTGAGGTGAATAGTGAGCGGAAATTTATGAAAAATGAGTGAAAGCAATGCAACAACTGATTGAGACACCAACGAGGGACACGAAAAAGGACGGAAAATGTAAGTACAGAAACGTACATAACCTCTACCCTCGAAACAGCTCTCCACAAATATGAAATAAATTTCTTCATGGCTAGTTTGCAAATTACATGCTGTCAAAAAAACGACGAAAACGAGCACTAAAATCGATGTACAATAATACAGTTTAATTAGCGATGTAATTTTAAGGTGAGTGTCGAAAGCAAAACGAAGAAAATTGCAAATATTGTATTTCTTAGGCGTACAGTAGGTAAATTATTACAAATGTGAGATTATCATTTACAGAAATAAAGAATTTAACCCACAGAAGATCACACATTGGTGTCGAAATATGTCTGGGGAAATATAAAAATAAACTAATTGTGTTTGCATTAAGCTGATTTACAAAACAACCCAGTTTTTTAATCGCAAACACGGGAAGAACGAAAAGAGGAGCTTCAAACCTTAGTAAAATGAATAAAAAGGGTTTTGTATGAACCTCCCTTCATATTGTGAGATGCTATACTGTTTAGTTTCATTAATTGTGCATCATGATCAGATAGTCTGTTAGCAATTGGGTACACACGAATTGTCTGAACCTGAGCTCTTTCTATAAAAACAATACGAATCAGTGCTCTACCATTTTATTGCACATAAGTGGGAAAAATGCCTACCGAAATTAGATTGAAACACTCAAATAATAAATCAACTGCATTTTTTTTGTACATTTTAAGAAATTTATATCGAAATCTCTACAATCTACTAACTGTTCCTTTTTGTCAGATAGGTAGCTCAATAACACATCCAGATTTCTCATAAATCGACGAAACTTTCCCAGAGCAGATGTGTAGACTATTACAATTGTCAGAGAAGTATCTTACAGTAACAACTCAGAAGCTCCTGGCTTCAGGTTCTAATCAACATAAAAACTATTTGATCCCATATTTTAGACTTTGTGTCCAGCTTTTACGTATGTAGCAACTACTACTTTTTCCATGTTAATTGACGTAATAGTTTTACATGTCTTTTCTTTGAAACTGAAGCAACCGATTACCAAAAGCCGACATATAGCGTACAAATTGCTCTTTCTTTATACTTGGTGGCACGTTTTTGTTAAATACCCTTAATCTGTTTAAATTACAAAGTTAAGATTTTACTTAATTAAGTTATTACTTCATGAATGCTGCGAAGACGTTCACCTCACTATGGACGTCGTGGACGGTTATTTAGCCGAAACCGTCAACCAAGTACACATAAAAGTGACACGAACTTTTTAAGATCTATTTTCGTGCTTATTATTCCTGTGATTGTGACCATTATTATCCTTTCCGAATTACATAGACTGTGCCCTATTCAGGATTACATGGGTGAAAGGACGAGGCAAGTTTGCGTAAAGTTCGAAGGAGGTAACTAAGTACTCAGCGCTCCAGAGCCTGCGGTGTATTGTCCAGGTCGCTGTAGGGCTTATTTCCTGTGTGCAAGTTGTCTGCATCTGAACTGCTCAGAATCTCAAATGTCGCACTTGTAGCTGTACTGGAGTACGCTGTAGAACTTCGAAGGGATGAATAGCGGCTCTGTGGCAGCGAGAAACAGCAAATACCGACGGTGGGGGACGGCGGCGGGTCTCAGTAAACAGGGAACGCCTGGAAATCCGCTGTGAAGGGAAGTGGCCGACCCCGGCAAACTGTGCTCCAAGTACGTCGCTAACAGTGAGATGTGAGGAGGAAATCTTGACTGCAGAACTTGTTGAGAAAATCACGGCAGCTATAATCGTGCTGTAGTTGATTGAGTTTCGTGTTTGACACGTATTACAACCTAGTGTCACTCAAAGTCACTCATGGAGAAATATAACAATTTTTCACCGTGCTGTTACTGTAGTTGGCAACACGACAGACATAAGAAGTTACTATTTACGTACCTGCAGGTGCTTCTAGAGTTATCTGGCTTAGTTTCTGTGTTCAATCAAATGAAGTTACTATCCTGTTTCTGAAAGACCTGCTTTCCTGACAAATTTATGCGTTTCTCGTACCACTAAATTTGTCATATTGTGCTATTACACAGAGCGAGGTCTTTATTATGTGGAAGGAAGTCAGAGACATATATTTTATTTAACTGCACCATAAAGAAGTGTCAACATAATGAGATGTGTTTCACTGCAAGTATTAATTATAATATGACATAAAATGCCGATTTTAAGAGATTCTGTAAATATATCCTACAGTGGAATAGAAGGGGCTACCCAGCGTTAACTTCTTTAATTCAGCCATCAGCCACCCAGTACTGCCACCAGCACACTTAACACGTTTTGGTTGGTTGTTGGGAATAGATGAACGTAAGGGGCTGACACCTTTCTGTGATAATGCTGTTATCTTCAAGTGTTTGTAGAGTTTTTTTGGTCCTTGTATTACACCCACCAAAGCACTATATTATTAGATGAGAGAAATACTGATAGCAGCGTATGACGTTAATTAACAAATGCACTGGGAAGTAACTTCCAAAAACCTATCTTTTCGAACAGACTCTGCAGGCTCTCTTTACACTAACACATCACGTAATATCTATATCTCGCTTCTTCATTCTAAAAATACTGTCCCTTTGCATGTTCATATGTTTAAAAGATGTACCATTGTAACATCGGATGGTTACCTTGTCTTAGTCCTGTACATCGTTTTTCCATTTAAGAAAAAGTATGTTTGCACAAAAAATACACTTTCTAAGTATTATTACAATCTCTCTTCATTCACGTAGAAACCGAATGAATCTGCTTGAATCACCCTGTACAATTTTTTGATGTTTTACATTATATTGTAAATTGGAGGAATATTAAAACTATGATTATTCCATTGTTCTTAGACAAATAGCATAAGCATTAATGCCACAAGGGTAACGTTAATATAGTAGGTCAATTAAAGTCAGTGCTTCATTTAAGCTATAAATGAGAAACAACTGAGACCGTCAATTCCTCCTCGCATAGCACGGAATAACAACGCTCGAGCTTAAATGGTTCAAATGGCTCTGAGCACTATGGGACTCAACATCTTAGGTCATAAGTCCCCTAGAACTTAGAACTACTTAAACCTAACCTAAGGACATCACACACACCCATGCCCGAGGCAGGATTCGAACCTGCGACCGTAGCAGTCCCGCGGTTCCGGACTGCAGCGCCAGAACCGCTAGACCACCGCGGCCGGCCGCTCGAGCTTATTTCACGCATCAGGTGACTTAAATGTCAGTCACAGTCAGCACACCAGAGAAAGTAACGTGCTCGACATGGGGACTATCTGCTGTCCAAAAGTCATAAAATTGGCGCAACAGACCCGACTTCGTCAGTGCATCAGCAGATGACACGGGAATCGTTGACTTTATGGTGTTCACTCGTCTTCCACTAGTAATATAATTTGAAGCTTAATTACACTTCATACATTCCAACTTAATAGTGGAAAATCCAGAATTACTAATTAAACTATTCGTTATTCTACGTAATTCGTGCCTGACAGCGGTCATGAAAACAAAGCAATCGAGGTTAAAAAACCTAAAAAGCTCTAAACTCATTCGTTGTCAAAATGATGCGTTGCAAGAGGGTTTGAGATAAGCTTATTTCAGTTTCCAGATTTCAGTGCCTCACACTGTGCTAATTACTGGACGTACGTTGGGAAATTAAATGGTTACTGTGAAATTACAGCTTACTCTTATGGATTCACATATAATTAGTTCTACGCCATCTAATTAATACTACAGGCTGAGGGATATCACGCATTTACTGTAAGCTGAATAATTCCGGTATTTCCTGTTGTGTTATAACAATCTGCCCAACTGAGAAAAACAGTATAAGCACTCGATGGAAGTTAGCTGCTATTTATTGTTTTATTAGTCAGATTTAGTTATAACCTCAGTTTAGCCAGCTGTTATCAGATTACACATCTACATACTGTACTTTCTTTTGTGTAACATGGCACACAGACAGTTACATATACACATATTATAATAAATGCAGAAAGTAATACTGATAGCAATAATGAAATATTTTTTAAAAAATGGGATCCTATTTTAGTTATATGTCCTCCAAGGAAAAAGCTATAAAATAAAATAAATAAATATTTAAAAATAGGCGTTAAGTATGAAGTTTCCTTAGATATAATGTTTCTCCACGTAGTTTTCGTCAGCGTGCAGAAAGTCAGGAATCTCTACCTAACCTGCTGTCTAAGCAAGCATGGTTAACTTTGTACCCTGCCCAGCTGCAATATGATGTACATGAAGTTGCTCTAAAATTCAAAAGAAAAAGCTTTCCGAGTCCGTGAAGGCACAGGATGAAGCCCAGAGAGTGTAGTTGCTGTTACAGTACTTGCCATGATGTTTACAATCTGAAATGAGTAAGTAATCTCTAATGAGGTACAAAACGATCGAAACATTTTACCCAACTATAACACAGTGGACGATTCAAAGCACAGGCATCGGCAGCACGCTGATGTTGTGTCCTCACAGACCAAAGTTAGGTGATTTGCCCAGTAGAGGTGACAGATAATCAAAGATCACAGTTCCCAATGGTAATCAACTTCCAAAGCCGGGAAGAGTGGCGTTGCATGAAGCATGCCTGGAATGTCCCCTAATATGGCACTAGTGTCGTACAAACGCCTAACACATTCCGTCCATTCTCTCTTAAGGAACTCTGTTCTTGAATCTGATGACAACAGACGTAAAGTCTACATACTAAATTCCACTATTAAAATGTATTCATAAAGAATACTACCGCCGTAACATTTTGGACTACACCAAAAAGGAGAATAAATGGCTTTGCAAAATAGCAGACTTGTATTCCTTACTGTTATTAGAACAAATTGCCATCAGTCTGAGTTTCATTCGTTGTGTGGGCTCTGTACTGCGAACATTAAGGGTAACTGCAGTGGGCGAAACTTCGAAATTGTGCACCGACCCACGTCAGATGAAGTCGCTCGTCATGGTACGAGAACCTCATAAGGGGCTATAATTAGCCAGACATAATCTGAATAGAATGTACGGCCGCTAGTACTGAGGAAATAAATTATCCGTTCCAGGCACCGAATACTGCGACTTGATACGCAGTGAGTGAGCGGTAACTGTTGACAACGTACCGCAGTGGCATGGAGGAAATCGAGACGTAAAGCTTGATACAGGACACGTATGGTCTATCAAGTCATGACACTACCTTCTATTGGCCTACTGTTGGTTTCACGCGCTATTTTCAATGTCCAAGCGCTCCCTTCGCGCAAACATTAGTCTTGTACAAAGGTAAATAAGCCATTTTCTGTAGGAAGTTTAATCTAGCGTAATTTTGTACTGGGATACGTTTCCATGCACGGAGCGTTTTACGACTTTTTGAAGGAAAACGTAAAAATCTACCTTCAAACGCACGCCTCCCCTCACACTCACCTCCCACCGACCAGGATTCCTGGTGTGTTGTTCATGACTTTCCCTCTTACCTCTGTATAAAATATCGCGAGTACACGAATTGTATCCCATATTTTTGATTGTCAGTGATTGGGCTATTATGCCAAGGGGCATAGTAACACACTTTAGAGTTTTGTGCATTTAAACAGTGTGAAATTAACAGTGCATTCGTTTTGTTCGTCTGGCCTTCTTACTGCGAAACTACTGTGTTTGTAAGGGATAAATTTAGACCCAATTGTAACTGTAGTTCGTTTCCGCATAAAGTTTAAAAACATGTCGTTTCTTTCATTACATTAACAGCAAAGTTTAAATTATAATGTTAACAAAATAGCCGACTAAGCCGGTATCGTAATAGCTCAGTCCATGAGTACCACAAAGGGTCGAATATGGGAAATAATTCATGTAACCCTTAATTTTTGTACAACGGCACGATAGAGTGCCATGGACAACACACAAAATATCGTTAATGATTTTGCAAGTGCTTGGAGGTGGGGCTGTGTCTGAAGGTAACATTTTTACGTTTTTCTTGAGTAAAACCGCGGCCTCGCTTAGGTTGTTTTTGTACGCGAATTTGAGGTATTTTCCCGACTTCATATACTACAAGTGTTCCATATCAAATTGTATTTCTCGAATTCCCTTACATTGATTTTGTACGTTATAAACAATTATCGCTTACTCCTGTGTATTCTGTCCACTTTTTGAGAGAGACCACAAGAACATGGAAAATGTACTGCAGAAAGAAGCTCAGGTTAACGGATTGAAGGTTAAATCACTGAGTCCTCCAACTCCTCGAGTTGTAAAGATCCAAAAAGCTCTTGGGGATTGCGGTGACCTCTTCTACCGGCCAGTCACAGTGTTTCAGGTGCCAGATATCACTCGACACTGTAGTAAATGCGAACAGAGGCGCCTGGCTGTTTCAACTGCAGTGAGCCCACTGGGAATTGCGGTAGCACAGCGCACTGCAGCTAATTGTTGACAGAGCTGCGAAGGAGACGCGATTGGTAGCAGCCAACAGGTACCGCACCTTGTATACGAAGCGAGCGGATCCCAGGAGAAATACGGGCCCCCGCAACGAACTTGTGACGTCACAGTAGCCGCCTTTTCCTTCGCGAACGCTCGGCTCCACGCAGGTCCCATGAGAGATCAGTAAGTCAATGAAATGGGGCTGAGTAAAACATCTTAATTTTAGCGAGTGGTATCGTGAGCTTGAATGCATTAAAATGTGCAGTGAAGCATATTGAACTCGTTTGAAGTAGTTATTCGCTCCACACCAGAGATGGCAGCTGGTACTTGTAAGACCTCCGGTGTACTGTACATGATGTATGTGCCACAACCAGTCTTTCTCGCTGGCCTCGCGAACCGAGACACTGACGTTACAGACGGGTAACTCTGCTCACTGCTTTGTTAAGCAACACGTCAATATCAGAGTCAATAAATACACGTCATGTTCAACCCACGATACCACTTGGACGGTGCAATCGAGTTCTGGGGCCAGTCTCTGGACTACTCCTGCCTCCTTCGCTACCACTATCTTAAGATATGTTCTTATTAAAACAATACTGGTCACAGTATATATACAGGGTCTTACAAAAAGGTACGGCCAAACTTTCAGGAAACATTCCTCACACACAAATAAAGAAAATATGTTATGTGGACATGTGTCCGGAAACGCTTACTTTCCATGGTTCAAATGTATCTGAGCACTATGGGACTTAACATCTATGGTCATCAGTCCCCTAGAACTTAGAACTACTTAAACCTAACCAACCTAAGCACGTCACACAACACCCAGTCATCACGAGGCAGAGAAAATCTCTGACCCCGCCGTTACTTTCCATGTTAGAGCTCATTTTATTACTTCTCTTCAAATCACATTAATCATGGAATGGAAACACACAACAACAGAACGTACCAGCGTGACTTCAAACACTTTGTTACAGGAAATGTTCAAAATGTCCTCCGTTAGCGAGGATACATGCATCCACCCTTCGTCGCATGGAATCCCTGATGCGCTGATGCAGCCCTGGAGAATGGCGTATTGTATCACAGCCGTCCACAATACGAGCACGAAGAGTCTCTACATTTGGTACCGGGGTTGCGTAGACAAGAGCTTTCAAATGCCCCCATAAATGAAAGTCAAGAGGGTTGAGGTCAGGAGAGCGTGGAGGCCATGGAATTGGTCCCCCTCTACCAATCCATCGGTCACCGAATCTGTTGTTGAGAAGCGTACGAACACTTCGACTGAAATGAGCAGGAGCTACATCGTGCATGAAGCACATGTTGTGTCGTACTTGTAAAGGCACATGTTCTAGCAGCACAGGTAGAGTATCCAGTGTGAAATCATGATAACGTGCTCCATTGAGCGTAGGTGGCAGAACATGGGGCCCAATCAAGATATCACCAACAATGCCTGCCCAAACGTTCACAGAAAATCTGTGTTGATGAAGTGATTGCACAATTGCGTCGGATTCTCGTCAGCCCACACATGTTGATTGTGAAAATTTACAATTTGATCACGTTGGAATGAAGCCTCATCCGTAAAGAGAACATTTGCACTGAAATGAGGATTGACACATTGTTGGATGAACCATTCGCAGAAGTGTACCCGTGGAGGCCAATCAGCTGCTGATAATGCCTGCACACGCTGTACATGGTACGGAAACAACTGGTTCTCCCGTAGCACTCTCCATACAGTGACGTGGTCAACGTTACCTTGTAAAGCAGCAACTTCTCTGACGCTGACATTAGGGTTATCGTCAACTGCACGAAGAATTGCCTCGTCCATTGCAGGTGTCCTCGTCGTTCTAGGTCTTCCCCAGTCGCGCGTCATAGGCTGGAATGTTCTGTGCTCCCTAAGACGCCCATCAATTGCTTCGAACGTCTTCCTGTCGGGACACCTTCGTTCTGGAAATCCGTCTCGATACAAACGTACCGCGCCACGGCTATTGCCCCGTGCTAATCCATACATCAAATGGGTATCTGCCAACTCCGCATTTGTAAACATTGCACTGACTGCAAAACCACGTTCGTGATGAACACTAACCTGTTGATGCTACGTACTGATGTGCTTGAAGCTAGTACTGTAGAGCAATGAGTCGCATGTCAACACAAGCACCGAAGTCAACATTACCTTCCTTCAATTGGGCCAACTGGCGGAGAATCGAGGAAGTACAGTACATACTGACGAAACTAAAATGAGCTCGAACATGGAAATTAAACGTTTCCGGACACATGTCCACATAACATCTTTTCTTTATTTGTGTGTGAGAAATGTTTCCTGAGAGTTTGGCCGTACCTTTTTGTAACACCCTGTATATTGTACTCTGCCAAAAAGAAAGTGAAGCACCCAGAAGGGAAGAAGGAAATATAGTAAATCTTCATGACTTTGGAGAATTTATTTAAGTGGTTTCGAAATACAGTCAGTTTGACCAAAAACTTGTTAGTAAGACCTGACTTATCAATGTGACGTCGCACCTGTATGGCCGGTGTGCATGCACTAATTTGGTGGAGAATGGCGTCGCAACGCCATTCCTGAGGCAACATACTAAACAATTAATGTATCTTGCGCCTGAGATCCTAGATATTGGCACTGGGATGGAGTTGACGTGTGAGATGGACACAAACATGTTCTGCTGTGTAACATTCTAGGGATCTCTCTGGCCACGAGAGAACCTCAAAATGACGAGCACAGTTCCTAGAGACAAGTGCTGTGTGTGGACATGCTTCAGCCACTACCAGCCTTGACGAGACGTCATACCCAATGACCGAGCGGTGCCGCAGTGGTTAGCACACTGGAGTCGCATTGAGGAGGACGACAGTTCAATACCGCGTCCGGCCATCGTGACTTAAGTTTTCCGTGATTTACCTAAATCGCTCGAGCCAAATGTTGGGATGGTTTCTTTGAAAGAGCACGGCCGACTTCCTTTCCCGTCCTTCCCTAATGTGTTGAGACCGATTACATCGCTGTTTGGTCTCTTCCCCAAAACAACCCAACCCCAACCCTCCTACACAACGGCTCCTCACAGCACGACGCTGGGAATAATACCGCTATGCTACTCCAAGACATTGGAGGAAGTCAGTACTCCACAGGTTCACGGCATACTCACCGACAATGGTCAGCTAGGCTACTGCAGAATCCTGATTCATCGCTAAACACAGTGTGACACCATTCATCAGCAGTCCAGGCCTCCGGTCAGGACACCACTCCAAATGCACCATTTCTATGTCTTGTTAAGGCGGCCTGCACACTGGGCGGTAATTACTATGTCAGGCTATTCTAAGGCTCCGACCAATGGATCCGGGTGGCATAGAATATTGCAGGAAGACAATTACCTATTCACCCATGGCAGGCGCACATGTGTAGGTGCACAATATGGCCAACCTCGCTTGTAGGGGTCAGCTGTGGTCGACCGCAACCTTGATTACGAGTACACCTGACCTCATGTTTCCATCCGTTCCAGCACTGGATCACTGTCACCTCCACAGCATCTACAAATCAAGATGCCGCATGATTCGACCAGATGGGGAAAAAGAGCCTCAGAATGAGGCCCGTATCAAACTCTGACTGTTGCTGATGAAGCTGTCTCAGACGTGTACACGGCATCTCCGGTTTATTTAACAATGATTACTCAACATGTGACACTGTTCATTTCTCTTACATACCCTAAACAGACCTGGAAACAACACTAAACACGAACAACATTGATTGACTCTGGTGACCGTTCTACCTTTCACAGGGCATTGCAAATATAATAATTTACATACATGCGCTTAGGGTGTGTACGAATAGGAAGTTACATTGACATGCAACCGTGTCATCTGGGTGCTTCACCTTTTTCACAGCTAATGTGTTAAGTACGAAATGGCACTAAGTTATTTCCTCTTCTTCCGTTGAATGAAGAAATGCTTGTATAAATAGCATTTCCAGAACTACGAAGAGGCGATTTTGGCGATGAAACGTTTCCTGAAAAGACAAAATGCACACTTCTGCATCCAGGGTACTCTCCAAAACATCCGTCTGTGGATAAGAATGTCGCATTCTAGGGTGAATATCATAGAGGACGACTAACACCCATCACAATCTTTCATCGCCGCAGCTCGATTTTGTCGTGGTAATAACTAAAATTACTGAGAACTCCTCGTATGTATCAGTACGAGCATTATTTCACTTATTTTGTCCTCATTGACCTTACGCGAAAATCCTGTAGTCAGACGCATAAACTGGGTCTCCGAACGTGATCAACAGCTAGAAAAAGCAGGTACGGGAAATGAGAGGATAGGAATAACATCCGGCAATACGTGTCATGCTGATATTGTAAACAAAGTTCCTGACAACTATTTGTAGTTTATCTTAAACATGCATAACCTGATATCTAACCAAATAGTCCCACGTCGAGGAAGATAGATTCCCCACTGGTGTCTTGCGGAAAAATTTTCTTCCCTCTATGAATTACCAAGCAAGATCACGGAGCATTTCTGTAATACTATTGTGCGTCTTGAAACGACCTGTTACACATCTAGCACCAGGCCACGCCAGGTAGTATAAAACATCTAAAAGAAGCTATGACATTAGATACCATCAAAAGTAAAAAGCTAGAAGCAAACGTGCATTGTCAAACATAACAATCTTCCCTGGACATCTGATATCGACTCATAATACCCTCACGAAGCTCCGCTGCAAACTAAAGACAGCTACTTTCCAGTAACGTGCATCTCACGGCCCCCTTTGATGTTATTGCTACCGTAAAATCTTTAAACCTCATATATCAAATCCTATCGAATCATAAAGACCAATACTGCACCTATGTAGCTATGTGTGCATCCGTGTAGAATGACCAACGGGAAACATTAAAACTTAACGCCGTTAGGTGAAATAACTAGGTGGCTGCTTCTCAAGGAGGCCATTGCTAAAGTGTGCCTAGAAATGTGTCTTAGACACTTCTGCCTCCTCATTTAACATCTTGACGTATATATCTCTTAAAGTGCAGCAATTCTCCTTGTTATTAGGATCTTTAAACCTTATTTTAAAGTTTCTTCCCGTTTGCCCCACATATACACTCCTGGAAATGGAAATAAGAACACATTGACACCGGTGTGTCAGACCCACCATACTTGCTCCGAACACTGCGAGAGGGCTGTACAAGCAATGATGACACGCACGGCACAGCGGACACACCAGGAACCGCGGTGTTGGCCGTCGAATGGCGCTAGCTGCGCAGCATTTGTGCACCGCCGCCGTCAGTGTCAGCCAGTTTGCCGTGGCATACGGAGCTCCATCGCAGTCTTTAACACTGGTAGCATGCCGCGACAGCGTGGACGTGAACCGTATGTGCAGTTGACGGACTTTGAGCGAGGGCGTATAGTGGGCATGCGGGACGCCGGGTGGACGCACCGCCGAATTGCTCAACACGTGGGGCGTGAGGTCTCCACAGTACATCGATGTTGTCGCCAGTGGTCGGCGGAAGGTGCACGTGCCCGTCGACCTGGGACCGGACCGCAGCGACGCACGGATGCACGCCAAGACCGTAGGATCCTACGCAGTGCCGTAGGGGACCGCACCGCCACTTCCCAGCAAATTAGGGACACTGTTGCTCCTGGGGTATCGGCGAGGACCATTCGCAACCGTCTCCATGAAGCTGGGCTACGGTCCCGCACACCGTTAGGCCGTCTTCCGCTCACGCCCAAACATCGTGCAGCCCGCCTCCAGTGGTGTCGCGACAGGCGTGAATGGAGGGACGAATGGAGTGTCGTCTTCAGCGATGAGAGTCTCTTCTGCCTTGGTGCCAATGATGGTCGTATGCGTGTTTGGCGCCGTGCAGGTGAGCGCCACAATCAGGACTGCATACGACCGAGGCACACAGGGCCAACACCCGGCATCATGGTGTGGGGAGCGATCTCCTACACTGGCCGTACACCACTGGTGATCGTCGAGGGGACACTGAATAGTGCACGGTACATCCAAACCGTCATCGAACCCATCGTTCTACCATTCCTAGACCGGCAAGGGAACTTGCTGTTCCAACAGGACAATGCACGTCCGCATGTATCCCGTGCCACCCAACGTGCTCTAGAAGGTGTAAGTCAACTACCCTGGCCAGCAAGATCTCCGGATCTGTCCCCCATTGAGCATGTTTGGGACTGGATGAAGCGTCGTCTCACGCGGTCTGTACGTCCAGCACGAACGCTGGTCCAACTGAGGCGCCAGGTGGAAATGGCATGGCAAGCCGTTCCACAGGACTACATCCAGCATCTCTACGATCGTCTCCATGGGAGAATAGCAGCCTGCATTGCTGCGAAAGGTGGATATACACTATACTAGTGCCGACATTGTGCATGCTCTGTTGCCTGTGTCTATGTGCCTGTGGTTCTGTCAGTGTGATCATGTGATGTATCTGACCCCAGGAATGTGCCAATAAAGTTTCCCCTTCCTGGGACAATGAATTCACGGTGTTCTTATTTCAATTTCCAGGAGTGTATTTCATTTCCAATCCTGGAACTTGCTTTCATAAACTCCTAGTTCCCCAGTTAAATGGAGATAAATCACCAATGTGACATGAATCGGTATTTCTGTGACTTTTTCTCATTTGGATGCTTACTGTCTCTTAGCACTGGGTCAATTCTCTTTATTGAACCTGTTTCAAAATCACTTTCTACCGCTATTTGTCTTTTTCATTTCTTCATCCCTGTTCTTAGGGGTTAGCGGGATGGAATTAGCCTTCTGCACCGCCGTTTTGAAGAATGCTATTTTATGTTCTTGAGGGTGGCAGAAGGTGTTATCAGTTACTGAATGTGGGTTCCCTAAATGTTCCTTGCTCAGGCTTGTTATTTGGCAACGGCCTTGCCGCAGTGGTAACACCGGTTCCCGTCAGATCACCGAAGTTAAGCGCTGTCGAGCAGGGCTAGCATTCGGATGGGTGACCATCCGGTCTGCCCAACGCTGTTGGCAGGCGTGGTGTACTCAGCCCTTGTGAGGCAAACTGAGGAGCTACTTGACTTAGAAGTAGCGGCTCCGGTCTCGTAAACTGACCTACGGCCGGGAGAGCGGTGTGCTGACCACACGCCCCTTCATATTCGCATCCAGTGACGCCTCTAGGCTGAGGATGACACGGCGGCCGGTCGGTACCGTTGCGCCTTCCAAGGCCTTTTCGGATGGAGTTTAGTTTAGTTTTCAGGCTTGTTATTCTTATTCTCGATCCTCGTGTCAAAATAATTTGTAACACCCAGTTGCTCAAGTTCTGCTGTAAATGCTGCTTCTATATGCACTTGTTAAGGACACTCGCTAATTCATTTATTTCTTCCTCGGACGTTATATATACCTAAGTACGAAGTCAACATGCGTTCTGTGTATATTTAGTATTTTCCTCTACATATCTATTTCATATGCGTTCAAGACGATGTCACCACAGGCCTTGATAATGCACAACCTTTGCTACACTATTCACTTGTACATAAAACCTACCATTAAAAAAATAGTTGTAATGTAAAACAAACTTTGATAGTACCTATAAATACATACGTTTCAGTGTCATATATTTTACCATGCTCACGTAAGTTGTTTCCTATAATTTCTGAATTTCTGTCATTTCCTCTGCTGGCGTAGATGTATACAAATCAAGTTACTAGTATATTTAATGAAGCCAAATGTTTGAATGCCATATGTTTTACCATGCTCACGTAAGTTGTTTGCTATAATTTGTGTCATTTCCTCTGCTGCCACAGATGTATACAAATCAGTTATATGTAATGAAGGCAACTTCACACCCTCTTTTAATTTGAGTATTGTATGCGCAGTGCTATCTTCCTTCTACCTTCTACCGAAAAGGGATCATTGTAACTATACCACTTAACCGTTATACGTTACAAGATAGCGCTATTTTCGGTAGGTGAAGGCAGCTGCCTTTATTTAATAATTGAGGTTTGTGGGAGTATTATACCCCAATATGAAACGTTAAAGGAAAAAAAAAGGTTCAAATGGCTCTGAGCACTATGGAACATACCAAGCCCGGGTTCCCGGGTTCGATTCCCGGCGGGGTCAGGGATTTTCTCTGCCTCGTGATGACTGGGTGTTGTGTGCTGTCCTTAGGTTAGTTAGGTTTAAGTAGTTCTAAGTTCTAGGGGACTGATGACCTTAGATGTTAAGTCCCATAGTGCTCAGAGCTATTTGAACCATTCTGAACTATGGGACATAACATCTGAGGTCATCAGTCCCCTAGAACATGGAACTACTGAAACCTAACCTAAGGACATTACACACATCCATGCCCGAGGCAGGACTCGAACCTACGACCGTAGCAGTCGCGCGGCTCCGGACTGAAGCGCCTAAAACCTGTCGGCCTCCGAGGCCGGCTTTAAGGAAGGGTTTTGTGTTTGAGAATGCATGTTTACTGCTGTCTATTTACTTTTGATGGTGCTTAATGGCATAGATACTTGAACTCTCCACAGTAGGCGATGCAGGAGATGAATCTGTCATCCAGTCTATGGTACAATGGTGAATACCATTCTATGATACGTTATGCCACGCCTGCTCGACCTTTTTACGCAATTGTGTAAGATTTGTTGGTTCACGGGTTACACGAGTCACTTTTCGTCCACTATATTTCACACGTGCTCGATTAGAGACATGTCCAGAGATCTTACTGGCCATAGCAGTTGTTGTACGTCTTGCCGAGAACGTTGATTTTCACGGGCCGAGTGTGGGCGAGCATTATCATGTTCGAACACCACATCATCTTCCTGTGGCAAGAAAGGAAAAAGAAGGGATCCGACAGTATTATGCACATGCCGAGCGCTGATTAGCGTCCCCTCCAGAAACACCAAAGGTGAACCAAAGTTGTAGCTTATCGCATCCTAGACCATTGGGCCTCGGGTAGGGCAAGTGTGTCTTGGACGGGCTAGAAGTGTGTGTGCCCATAGTCCCATTGCTAATAACCCGTTAACAACAGTTCATGTTGATACGTCTGGGCTCAAAAGTCCTCTTATCTGTAATGTGCTAGTTTCCCTTAAAACACAAAGATCCTGGAGGCCGTCTGTGTTGTGTGGACGTCCGCAACCGCGTCCACGGTTGTGGGAATTTTCACTTGACTATTGATACCAGCATCGTTGCACAACTGACGCAGTACGTCCAACTTGTGTAGCATTTCCCCGAAAGGACCATCCCGACATTCGGAAGGGCACAGTTTGACATCTTTCTAACTCGCTCACTTGGCTGTGAAAAGCACAAGTGCATCTGTGGCATGGTTGCCTTCTTGGTTCACACGTTTGTGCCACACTGAGTATTCTAGCTGTGAGCATTACCTATTAAAGGGTAGATACAGATGGCGCTGACGATGCTGAAACCATTGTCTGTAAATTTACTATCTCCAAGATGACATGTGCGATCATCGTATCAAAATCTACATCTTTCCAGGTGTACTAACTTTTTTTTCAGAAGTGTAGATATTTACGTGGTTGTCAGTATGTGTAGTATTGCGATTTACCTGTATTGATTTGTGTTTCTTTGTCTCAAGGATCCTTACTGGATAGCTTAGTGCTGCAATCCGTGGTCAAGCTGAAATTGGAGAACTTATTCAGCTACTGAAGTTGTACTTTCCCACATTTACCTCTCTTTCGATAACAATTTCATCAAAAAAATTCGGGCCTAGGGATGTACTGTCGGCTAGCAGCACAGTACCCAGTATATTTATACATCAATTAGAAAATAAATCCTTTAAAGAACAATCACAGCTTGTAAAACAGATAGTGTAATATAGAAGATACGAAGACGATACAGCAATTCACATAAATCGAAATGCGAACCAAATTAGTGCCCTCCACAGAATTTGTGATTATGTGAATAGGAACTTAAAATTTACCACTGATATCTGAGAAAACAATGGAATTAAATGTTTAGATATGAGAATAATGTATGGTGATTGTAAATTTGAATTCAGTAGATTCCATAGACGACCAATCTCTGATGGTATCACACAACAGTCTTCTTGCTATCCGGAAAGACATAAAAAAGTTTTTTTCAGTTCAATGACTCAACGATTTATTAAGCTCCCACTTTCACAGGAAAATGGGCGAAATGAGATACATTACTATATAGAGTGAAACGTGATAGATACAAATCTGATAGCAGACATTATTTAACAGAAAAATGAAGTTCAATGGAAATCTAAAACGAAAGGAAATTACGCTGAAAATGTAGAGAGTAAACAAGAAAAACTAGTTTGTTATACTTCCATATATAGGGAAGGTATCTAACGAAAATGAATGCCTTTTTCATAATACTAATTCTGTAGAAGCTTTCCATATCAACAATACCATCGATGGTTGGTATTATATAGAATTAATTTTAGTGATAGTGATTAGATCTATATAGAGCAAACTAGACGTAAGACACTTAACTGATGCAAAGAACATATTTGCAAAAGTAATGACAAGCAGTCCACATTCTCTCTGCACCTGAAAAATGAGAACTATTCTGTTTCAACTATGGAGGACAACCTAGAATTGGTGCTCAAATGTGAAAGAACTTAATCGAAAATTTCAAAGACATTATCCAGACCCTGCAATGGTTCCAAAAGAGACATTCTTACGAATGCTCTTAATTTTAGATTAGTACCATATGATTCATCCATTTCTTCCACATCATATACTGAGAGATATGTTTAAATACTACCGTGTCTTTTTTATTCATTTTAAAACGTCCATAGAAATGGCTGCAGTATTTTTGTTGCCATGTTACTTTTCTTCATTACATTTGGAACGTGATTAGACTTGAAAACTCATTCAATCTTCTTTTCTGCTAATGTAGTTCATTCTGGAGCCCATTCTGTCTACATAACAGTTAAAATCACATCTGTTATTTTATGTTAAACTATGGAACTTCTAGTGAACGTATATTCGTTGCACGCTCTATGCAACACAGTTTTATTCAGCATATTTGTTTGCTATTTTGTAATAGTTTTTATTTGTCTTACATTAGACAAACAATGCTGTCGGCAGTATGTATAATGCCTCCGTTTCTAGCGCTAATGCTGATTGTTGCTGTAGAATGGTTATTTGCACTGCCTTGCAGTTTGTGACTGACGATGTAGTATGTATTACTGTGTGACAACAGGTAACTCTGCATAAATGCGATTTGTGAATGGTTTTCATTATATGCTCTGTTCATGGTTATATTGTGCGGTGCGTCGCAATTTTCGTTTCAGTGATGAACTCATGGATTTTATTATCTAATGCCGATGTCCTTATAAAGACTAATTTATGTTGTAAGTGGGTTAACGTGAACATCTGACATTTTGTTGCATGTGGTTTTTGTTAAAATTTACATCAGTTACCAGAACTGTGGCAGTTTAATATTGTAATGCCTGATATATTTCTTTCTACTGGTATACAGGCTCTGTGGACGGAAACTGGTTGTTAAATAAAGAAATTTTATTAGCAACTCTTGGCGGTAATCATGACGTTCTTCAAAATAATGAACAAACGGAGGCAGCTTACAATCAGCTTGATTTATACTTAGGGCAGAGGCAGAAATGGATGAAAAGGAAGGGTGGAATAGGGAGAGAAAGGCGAACGTGAAACAACACAAGAGAGATGGAAGGAAGTGGCTGGCTTATTGTATTGAGAAAGAAGCAGAACTGGCTGAAGATGCAGCATTTGTTTCACTGACAATTCGTGGAAGATTGAAACTGTATGCTATACGGCGACTCGAATCTGCGACCTTAGACTTTATGTGCAAGTACTCTACCTACTTTATATTTTTATTTTATACATTCCACCTGTTAAGCGCCCATTGCTTCGCTCGCGTACAATGTACGGTCTGCATTGAGTTTTTTGTCTTTGTTTTTCTTTAATTTTTATGTTGTTAACAAACTGCAACACTTTTCACGCTAATTGACGTCGTGGAAGCATGGTCGTTTCCGAATGTAGGCCCAACTTCTGACCAAAAAGTTGTTCTGGTAGCTGGAGTCCAAGTTTTTGTTAATAACGACTTTATCGTTCTTGTAGAGATATTTCCACAGAAACTTCCATCCCCTAACACATATTTCTTTATATCCAACCGTGAAGTGAAGTACCAGTTTTCGTAGACATAGCTCAAAAAATCTTTTAATATAACGGACTATTGTCTTATAAAAATTTCATCCCCTATTTCATTCCCATAGGGTCGCATTTCCAAAAACAGTTAAACACGTATTTTTTTTATTTTTAAAAGAGAAACCAAGTACCATTTTTCGTACTTCTACTTCCAAAGTGGCCTTAGTAGTGACATTTTTCGAAAAAATTTTCATCCCCTACTTCAAACCATTTCGAGTGGAATTTCAAACAGGGCCTTCTTCAATGAAGCCTACAGTATAAGATCCACACCCTCTCCAGATTTCAAGTTTCTAACATTTGTGGTTTTGTCTGGGCGATGATAAGTCTGTAAATGTGTGTGGCTCTATTTCACACCATTAGGTGTTGAATTTCCGAAAAAACAGTGACACATTTTTTCCATTTCACTCCAATCCACGACTACCTTGGTCGCACACAAGACTTTTTTCTGTTGTTCTTATTTCTTTCATTTTCAATCTAGAAGCGGAACACCAGTGTCCATAGATTTAGCCTGAAAACTTTTTCAGAATGAAATAATTACATAAAATATTGCATGCCCTAGGGGGCTGAATTTCCAAAAACACTGAAACATGTGTTTTGTTTTTATTTGCGACCGAGAAATCAAATAAATTTTCGTAGATGTAACTTTAAAAATACTCTAGTAGTTCTTTAACAACGATTTATATTCAAAAACATTTCATCCACTGTTTCACTCACATCGGGGTTTAATTTCCAAAAAATGTTAAAACATGTGTATTTTTATTTCTGTCCGCGAAAGCAAATACTAGTTTTCGTAGGTCTAGCTTCAAAATTGCCTTAAAGGCGACCTAAAGGGAGGCGCAAAATTCACTGGACAGTTGGTTACAAGAAAACAAAAGTATCAGCAACAGCTACTTCAGTAAGAAGTTTTAACCCGTTGTTATTACCAAATGACAATAATTACGCTTTTCAAGTTCGTATACAATGCAATGACAAACAAAATAAACAGAATAATCAGACCAGTGAATTGTTGAAAGCGTAATCTGTGAGACGTACTTACAGCTGCTGTTGTCCAAACTGTCACTATGTTAACGAAAGAGGAGAGGATTTTCGCGTGAAATACATTATATAAAAGTGGTGCTACTGCAGTTGTTAATGAATGGGGAACACACTTTAGATCAAAACCACCGTTTAGACAAACAGTGGACGACATACGAGATAGATTTGAAGAACATGGATTCGATATCGATACACTAAGGTCAGTCACAACTGAGGAAAATGAACTGGGGGTATGTTTAGCTGTGACCCAAAGTCAGCGAAAATCAACCCGACGATTAGCAACTGAGCTGGATTTATCAGGAAGGTCAGTGTGAAGATGGTTACACAAGCAGAACTTTAAAGTTTACACTCTACTTTTACGAAATGGAATACTTGAAGAGGATCCACATCAACGTCTTCAGTTTTGTGAATTGGTGCTTGACCAACAGAAACATGATCCTAGCCTATTCAAGCTGAAGAGGCCAATTTTAAGGTAAGCGGACAAGTTAACAGACATCACTGCAATTACTAATATACTGACAATCAAAATCTTTAGTTAGGACAACGGCTAAGTCAACCTGGTGTGAGTGTTTGGGGGGCAATGTCCTCATGTGGCGTACTTGCACGATATTTTTTGAAGGAACAGTGACGGAAGATAACTATTTGGATATGCTTCAGAATTACATTGTACCAGGATTTATGACGTGTGCTCTAAACTTTCAAGAATCTTACTTTCAAACCAATGTGCTCTAAATTATGCCACTACCGTCCGTGATTATTTAAATGAAACTTTCCAAAGGAAAGTGATTGGTCGAAGGGCAAATATTGACACGCATCCAAGATCACCAGATATCACGCCCATGGATTTTTTCCTATGGTGTGTCGTCAAGGAGCCTGTTATTCTCAAAAGCCTCAGACCGTTTCTGAACTGAAAGACTACATATGCGACGCATTTCATGATTTGAAGAGTAATACCGCACTTTGCCATAGAGTATGTACAAGTGTTCCGAAAAGACTTCAAAGATTTATTAATGAAGACGGAAAACAGTTTGAACATAAAAAATTGTTATAAGTATTGTTTTATTTGTTTTGAAACAAATTCAATCTTTTGTTTAAAACAATGACCGGTGTCTAGTGACTTCTGCGCCACCCAATACTTTCAAAAATGGTTCAAATGGCTCTGAATACTATGGGAATTAACAGCTGAGGTCATCAGTCCCCTAGAACTTAGAACTACTTAAACCTAACTAACCTAAGGACATCACACACATCCGTGCCCAAGGCAGGATTCGAACCTGCGACCGTATCGGTCTCGCGGTTCCAGACTGAAGTGCCTAGAACCGCTCGGCGACTCCGGCCGGCCCCAATATTTTCAAAAACCTTTTCAAACCCTTAGAGCATGAAGATCCTCTTCTAACATCAAGGTTCTATCGCTTGTGTATAGGGTGAGCGATGATGAGTCAGTCAGTTAGGACGTTGCCTTATGTAATACGCCTCAACGTTTATGATACTCCTCTTCAACATGACCCAACAACCGCGGTTCCTTTTCGAGAAAACACTATTTTCTAAACGCAAACATGATACCTTTTCCAAAAAAAAAAAAAAAAAAAAAAAAAGGACTCCTCTTACAACGCAAATGAAACTCCTGCTGTATGTCAAGCGAGATTCCTCTTTCTTAACAACCAGAATTCCACTGTTAAAAGGAAACCAGGCTCGTCTTCTGAAACGAAAATTGCTCCTGTTCTTGAGCAGACACTTCTCCTCTTGTAAAATTGTCTCAAAACATCTGAGTTCCTCTTTTATAAGAAACAGGACTTCGCCTCTAAATTTTATCTCTTCCTGCGCGGATTGTGAGAGACAAAGTTTTGCATTACGCGTACATTCACTCTGCCACACTACCGTTTTTATCCTTTCCAGTACTATGGAGTCATTCTGTTCCGTATCATCGGCCCGTAAGGTAGTACAGCGGTGAAAATTCAGGCAAAATGATCTTTGTATTTCGTGTGTTGCAGTCGTGCTCCACCAGTAATTTCTGGCGCCAGTTACAGTTCTCGAACTAATTCAGTAGTAAGTACTGGCTAGAAGCAAGAGAAATGCGTTATTTTTCATTTTTGGACAGAAGTACAAGCCTGGGAATAGAATGTCTTCTGAACTGAATGTTGATTGAGAAGTTCTCCTTGACTGGAGCAGCCCATACGACTCTCAGCGTCCAGCCCTACTGCCTCCGGTATCTCTTCTTTCCTGGGGCTACGAGGTCGAGTCGAGAGTCTTATTGGAAGGAAAGCAAGACAGCCCAGTCGGTAGAGCGCTTTCCCGCGAAAGCCAAAAATCTCCCGTTCGTATTTCACTCCGAAGAGCAATGTTAATGTACCAGGAAATTTCGAATCAGCGCACGCTCCGCTACAGAGCGATAAATTTTTAGGGAAAACTTATGAAACTGAATACAGCAAGTGTTTCAAGATTTTTCTTTAGTGCAGTAGGGCACTGAGTTGTGTGCGCAGTGCAAGACAGAGGCGGACAACGGAAAGGAGGTATTTGTAAATGTTCCGTTCTTCATGGATTGGCACAACTATGTACGTTTTTAACATATATCCATATTTTAAAAAAAGCACTTCGTCTTCAGGCCACAAGTGGCCGTATCATCCTCAGCTGAGGATGCGGACAGGAGGGGCGTGGGTTCAGCACACCGCTCGCCCGGTCGTTATGATCATTTTCTTTGACCGGAGCCGCTACCATTCGATCGAGTAGCTCCTCAATTGGCATCACGAGGCTGAGTGCACCCCAAAAAAAGTCAACAGCCCATGGCGGCCAGGATGGTCACCCATTCAAATGCCGGCCACGCCCGACAGCGCTTAACTTCGGCGATCTGACGAGAACCGGTGTACCCACAGCGGCAAGGCAGTTGCCGTATCCATATCAAATTACACTTATTTATACGTTTTACCAACTGCTAATGATTCTACCAAACACAAATTTTGTATAAGTCATTGGGAATAGTTCAACATCCGAAGACGACACTTCCCTGTACGTAAATCGTCACCAGCAAACTGTGTCTGAATTCTGGCCAACATATTCGACAAGCAGCTCAGTACATGGAGAACAGCCGCGACCATACAACACTTAATTTGGGCACTTCTAACATTACATTCGTCCCTGATGAACTCTCGCCATCCGAGCAATGTAATGTTTTCCAGTAAAAAACGTTTTCGAGATATTCAAATATTTGAGACCCTATTCGGTATGATCGTACCTTCATTTACGTTTGCTATTATAGTAGGCTACTTCGGTCGGCTAGAGCCGTGAGAATCTGAGCATTTTTAAATTCCTGGTCACAGTTCTGAGCCACTTGTGCTGCAGTCTGGTGATCGCCAAGTACCTGTTAGTGACGCTCGTCCAAGCCTCCTCCAAATTAACACAGAGTGGCCTCAGGCCGCAGAATGCGCTGCAGTCCTCCCACCTCTTGTAATTGGTTGGATTAATGGAAATCAGACCGGTTGCACACTGCGCTGCCACAACAAGCGCCCCTAATTGCCCGTGTACCGTGTTTGTATTGACTAAACCGCATGATTTCCCTGCACGAATAAAACGAAAAAGGACTCCAATTTAATTTACCTGAAGCCTGCGAGTTCTGCATTAACCAGAAGCACTGCATGGCAATGAAAAGAACAATCTCGGCAACTGAGTTAGTTCTAAGACGACCACCGTTACCTCAGGGTCTTTCAAAGGCACTGAAAGTATTGAAGGAAGAAAAGGAAGCAACTACTGTAACGTAATGCAGCATAGAAACTATCTACGTCTTTATTCCCGACGCCACCGTACGGTATATGTCGGAAGGTACCTTGTGTGCCATCGTCACTTCCCGCCTTTCCTCTCCCGCGTGGTCCGCTGGAAGGACGATTGTTGGTGAGCATCTGAGTACGCTCGAGTCTCCCTAATTCTGTGTTCATTCCCATGCATTGGAAATGGCAGATCGTCTCCGTGACGCTTTTCTGCTTACTACATGAACCTGTAATTAAACGCGCTGCTCTTTTTCTCATCATCTTCATTTCCTCTATCTATCCTGTTTCCTATGAATCGCATTCTGATTACCGCTATTCCAGAATTTGTCGAACAAAGGTCTTGTGAGCTACCTCATATTTGGATGGACTACACTTCCTGAGTATTCTTCCAATGAATCTGCCTGGCACCTGCCTTGGCTGCGATTATTCCTCTTTCGGTCTGCCCGGTGTTTAATGGACGCGACTACTTCCACTGATTGCTGTGCAGTCACACAACAATTGGTATCTCTGCCTGTTTACAGTATTTCAAAAACAACACATGAAGAGTATATGCGGACACGACATCACAGACATGCCTATGTGCAGCGTAACAGAGATCTCCAGAGGATGGACAGCGATACCCACAGTGACAGCGAAAATAGTGACAATGATGAGGAACAGGAGGAGGAAGCTGAGATGTGACAGTAAATAAGCAAATTGCTAGCAATCTATCCAAGAAAACACCAAATGCTGTACATGGATACGCGCCTAATGTAGTTAATACATAGGATTAGTAACAAATAGGATAAGAAACATCATTTATCTACAAATAACCATTTGTGTGTGTGTGTGACTGGCGGTCAACGGCTCGATGAAACCATTCCGAGGTATTCACCGTCAGTCACACCCGGTGATGGTACTAACAAATCTCTCATCTATCCTATCTTATTTTTATATTCTTCTTAAAAACAACAAAATTTTATTTATAATTCAACCTCAAATTATTGTTATTTTGAATCATTCTTTGTAAATGTTGTAGATAAAACAAAAGGAAAGAAAACTGTAAGAAGATGAAAAACGAAAATTGTAAGATGTACGACCTGTTTCAAACATCAGGTAACAGGTCTATAATTTGGCAACAAATGAAAAAATAAATAAATTTTAAAAAATCTCTGCCTGTTTGAAGATATCTCTCCGTTAAGAATGAAATGCTGTGCTCTATTCTCCACGAATGATACAATCCAATCACAGAGCTGTGATGTTCTGCAGGCTTGCAGTTTATTCATTAGTCAGTAGTGCAGAAATGTATCGAACGCCTTCTGGAAGTCAAGCAACTAAATAATACCTCCGTTAGAATCGTTAAAGACGGCACACAGGATGGACCAGAACTCCAACGACAAACTATCAGAGATTGTTCAGAGATACCTTTTGAGTATTGTGCTATAAGGGACCCATGGTCCAAGGCGACTCGTAACAGAGCTACTGCATTTTGTTTGATTTCTTGCCTCAATTTTCATCATTTAGCCTATTAGTTCCGTCTATAGTTCGTTTTTCCGGTAGTGTTAGTTGTTCATTAACAGTGCTACACAGCACTATGGATATATTTATTGTTGGAGAATTGTGCAATATACATCTCTTATACGACTTCACTAAAGTCAATGTAACAGTGGCAAATTCAGCTACGCACGGTGTTCCCGCAACAATGGGAACTATATGAGAGTTTTTTATAGTTAATTACCTAGATTCATGTTGCGTGGATAAGTTGATCGATAAATCGTACTGATGTGGAACGAGTCATTTTACATTCATATCCCAAAGTAATTTCTAAATATGGCTACATGCTGAATACTTACACTTTTTTCAATATACAGAAATGACTTAGTAACTCCTGCCCACCAAATTTTTACACATTAGATTGATGGAAATACATGTAGTTGTCAAGGAAAAACTTTTCTTTCTTCAAATACCAGTTTGCTGTCCGTCAGACATTTTTACCTGTTTTGTGCTAAATACAGCCTTCATGAGGAATAAAGAAAGTCTTTTTCTTCTCTTATTGTAAATAAGACGTTATTGTTTCATTGTTTCTTTTAAACAGCAATAACAAACTTCCTGAGGGAATAAATATACTGTGACGCAGTAGGCAAAGTGAGTATATATCTCTTGAGCGAGGTCATCGTTCAGCGAAGGCAGTTTCTAATGTTGAAATAAAGGCTGTATTTGGTGTTTAGGCACTTTCAAGCTACCGGGTAGTGAAACAAATTAAAAAAGTTACAAGAGCTTCAATCAGAAACCTACATAAAAACTTTTTACACACCTTAGGCACAGAGAAAAACTGTAGGTTCATTCATTATCTTCCACACATTAGTGTGGAGGAAGCACCACCTAATGGTATCCCTAATAAAGGTTACTTAAGAAAATGATGGTAAGGGGTATAACCTGCATATTCACCACTAACTGCCACAATTCACACAACAAAAGTTAGAAGATGAATTGTATTCGAGATTCATGACAAATGACGCTACAAATTACTTTCACACATGTGAATTCCGTATGTAAAATGATAGAACCCAACTGTTCGTCGCTGTGTGAAGAGTTACAATAAATAATTTCAATGACAAATGGTATATTATGGTCTCTATAGAAAAACAATATCTATCTTTACTTTTTTAGCGTTGAACAGAGTTCAGGCAGATGGGAGTATGTCAGTTCATTATTTAGTAGTAACCATTCAAGCGAAGAAATCGGCGTACACAATTATTGTTTTCCTGTCGCACCTTTTACTACAGAGAAGACAGAGCAGTTTATCTGATCTTACAGACTGTAAAAAGAGGTAAGTGAAAACGGATTAGTTCCTGACTGGCTTGGGCCGTGTCAATATGGCCGCTTGCGCGGTACGCAGAAATTAAGCGAGTATAATTCTCATCTTTGTCAAGAGCTTACAGTCTTTAACTTTCCGATTAGACGGTCAAAACATGAAAGGAATAATGTTTTTCTGCAGATCAGATCATCAGAGATGCCGTCTAAAGCGAGATAGTTTTTTTTTTTTTGTCTAGATCGTGAAATCAACCATAATCACGAAATGTGGCACTAGGAAATGACCCGTTCGTACCTCTATCGCTAATGTAGGTCCCTTTTATTTGCTGTGACTAACGGTTCCAACGAGAATCAGCCTCAAATTGCGGGCGTATCTGATTTTCAAAATTATTAAATTACTTTTCTCTCACTAAGCATTCAACAATATTTCTACCCCCGTCAGTAAAAGCAAGTCACACATAAGGAGATTTTACACTAGCGACCGTTGCATGACGTAAACATACGCATAATTTTAACATTTATTATATATATATATATATATATATATATATATATATATATATATATATATATATATATATATATACTACAAACTTTTGTTACCTAAGTAGTTACTATTTTCATGCTAAATGCAACTGAGCGCATGACGCCAGCAAGTTACGTAAAGAACATCTGTACTCATTTTTAGCGCCTGTTCAAGTTAAAAGTGGGAGTAGAATTGATTTTTTACGAGAGCCACTGTGTGCTGCACACAGAATTTGATTTCTATTGTAGCAATTTCAAAGTTTATTTTTTGTAGTAATTTTTCATTACGTACATGTTTCACAAGATGGCGGAAACTTTCTTGCAGTAGCGCACAAACACGCTTAGCTTTAAGCAATTCTTTGCCAAAGAAATATTTTTCCTTAATTTTATTTAGCGTATGGCTAATGCAGACTCATCATAAAATTAAATTGCATATACGTATATACATATTTACGCACAAGAAACTTAAGTTTGGATTTACAACTGAATATCCAGTCCTTCGACCAGCGCATTGCCTTTGGAGTTGCTAGCAGGAAGTCTTCCTCAGCATCGTGATAGGCTCGAATCTTGCATTCACTGACAATGTGGTGAACAGTCTGGTATGGGGCCCCACAGTCATAGACCGGATTAGGCAGCTTCTTCCACGTAAACAGAGCATTCCTGCGTCGGCCATGGCCAGAACGTATTTTGTTGAGGATAGTCCAGGTGTGGCTTAGCACGTCGAATCCACTTGGACGTTTAGCACCTGAGAAGATGTTATGCAGGCGCTCATCTGGCACTGCTGCCACCCACCTTTCCATTCTTCAAGGGGTTTGAAATCCTTAGCAGCATGTCAGCAGCGACGCACAGAGCTGGATGGCGTGATTTCAGCCCCTTACGATTTAAAAGTGATAGGTCGCTATGCACAGGTGGATTAGAATTCCTGGAGATCTTGTGGAAATCCCTCATAAGGCCAGTACATCTGCGTAGATCAGGAAGCATTATACCAGTTAACAGTGGAAGTCAATAAGCTGCAGTAGATCTGTTTGCACCAGATATTATGAGCATTGTCGTATTCAGTTGGGTGTCAACAAGCCTTGTATGATGACTATTCATCCAAACAGATGCACAATATTCAGCACTTGAGTACACCAAACCCCAAGCTGATGATAGCAGGGTGGTTGCTGAAGATCCCCAGGCAGTTCCGCATAGCTTATCGAGGATATTGTTCCCAGTGCTCAGCTTTTGAGCTAAGTTAAAAAGGTGTTGTTTGAAGCATAGTGTATGGTCCAGGATGAAACCAAGGTATTTTTGATTCCTATTATGACGAAGAATTCTGCCTCTGAAACTTACTTCCCGTTTTACGTTCGCCAACCGATTATTTAAATGGCAGCAACACACTTCTGTTTTACTCACACTGGGTGGGAGTGTCCAGATTTTGAAGTAATTGTCTGATACAGGCAGGTCAGTGGTTAAAATCTCTTCTGCTGTCTTCATTTTCTGATGTAGTACAGCTAGACCTGTTCATCGGCATAGCAGAATTTTCTGGACAAAGTGTCAGGTAGATCAGATAGATATAGGTTGAACAGTAATGGTGAGACAACTGATCCAAGAAGTTTGCTTCTAGTGATTACCTGGAACTTCCGATCACTTAGCATGCTGTTAACCGGTCGAACCATTGTTCTGCAGGGTATGATGGGGAGAGGAGAAACTTGTAGATAAGACCTTCCCTCTCTCTACACAGTATCGAAGGCGGCAGTTAGATCAACAAGCGCCACAGATGTTTTCTGTTTCATGTGGTATCCAGACTCTATGAAGGATGTGAGATACAATACTTGGTCTCAGCAGCTACGCCCTGGTCTGAAGCCTGCTTGATAAACTGGAACATTCTCTAGGATAGCGCTACTTATTCTGTTATATACTAGCCTTTCAAAAAGCTTGTGGAAGCAGCTAAGAAAGGCAATGGAGCGATAACTTTCTACCATGTTGCTGGGTTTGCCAGGTTTCTGAACATATATTATCTTCGCCTTTTTAAACGCCAATCAATGTTGACCAGTCAGCAGGATGTCAGCGAAAAATTCTGCCAGCCATTTCATAGCTTTTCCTCCTATATGGATCAGGAATTTGGATGGATACCATCGAATCCATGCGCCTTAAAAGTATTGAGTCCGTTCAGTCCAGAGTCAATGTCTGAAACTGGGAAAGAGCAGGCAGGCGTACTCAGACGATGGAGATGCTGTCTTCTTCAGGTCACGAAGCTGTCGTCTGATATGTCTTGTATGTTTCTTGACGGGGAGGGACTCTTGATGTAGTAATGATGTGGGAAGCAATTTGGTCTCGTGTTACTTCAGAATTTTTTCTGCATGCTGGTGCACTTCCTCCCAGTCTTCTCAGAAGACTGCATGCTTCCCTGCTCGAGTGGTTAAGGTCCAGATTTTCTACTGTTTCTGCCCATTTCTGCCTCCGAGACATATCCGAGCTGGACTGTAGTTCCGTAGCAATCTCTGATCACCACTTTGCTGGAAGTGTTGGCACAATATTTCACTTTCATCATTCCATTCTGGAACATATTCTTTTCGATATCCTCTAGGCATACACTTTCTACCTGTTGCTGTTACTGCACCAAGGAAGCGTTGATAGTTCTAATGTGATAGAGGGTTACAGCGAACGGTCTTATCCAGTTCCGTTGAAAAACTCATCCAGTCAGATTTCTGGAAATTCCATCGAGCTTGCGGGGTTGATTATATGATAGGAACCGAGCATCAGTTTGTATTATTACAGGTCTGTGTTGGCTGTGAGGAAAGGAATCTATCGCTTTTCTTGTGACTTTGTTGCAGCTAACAAAGCATAAGTCAGGATTTGAATCCTTGCCCCAGGCAGCTGACTTGAAAGTGCCTTGATCTTTGGCATCAAACACTAGATGAAGATTATTCTCTTCAACCCATTCTGCAAGCATGCTCCCATTTTCATCATTTTGAGAGTACTTCCAAAGTTCTTGGTGACTATTGAAATCTCCTATGTATATTGCAGGATGTTCTGCTGTGCGTAGGACAAAATCGGGCCATGTTTTATTGGGTGCTTTGTAAACATCTCTAATAGTAATACCGTGCAATTGTGTGACGTATGGATATCTGCCTCCACACTTACAGAAATCAGTGAAGCTTGTTCTAAGTCGATAAGCAGGCAGCTAGCTTGTTGATGTGCAGAAAATCTAACAATAAATCAATACTTAAATAAAGAGCTCTAAGGCCGGCAGAATATTTACAACATGCATCCGATAATGTTAGAGATCAGTAGGTCGATATTCTTTTCGTCGATATATTGATGCTTTTCTCGAAATATCAAGGGCCGATAATGATATATTTTTTAAATATCAATATATCGGTTACTCGTTTTTTTTTTTTAAGTATCAACAGTCCTATCTTCAACAAATGCGGGATGCGCGTCAGGTTCTCCCTTGTGATTGTTCCGTTATTCTATTCGGCAGCCGATTTGATTAGCCCGTCCGCCGTCCCCTCTGTTAACCATACCCATTCTGGTTATTTTTGTTATTATTAACCCTAATACTTTCGTTTATAAGGTCAACAGAAGCGAGGACTGATAAAATGTATTCTAAGTTATTTTATGGGACCTGTTCCAATTTATCGCTATTATGACATGTAAGTTCTCCGTTCAAAATGTGTACAACATCACTAAGGCCCACGGGTTCATCCCAGAAAAGAGTCTTATTCATGTACTTCCCGAAATATTTTCTTAACGTTCCATGCCCGATGTTGTATGGCTCTGGACTAAATACTTGGATTCTTAATCTTCCCTGCACATAGCGCGACCAGTATTTCGCAAGATCTGTATTTACAAAATAGGCTAATGTGTGACAGCTCTCTTCCGTCTCGGATGCTCAGAGCGCGGCCTCACCTTGTATAAAATCTAATACATACTGGATCTTTTGTCGTGGAGACCAAACCTTTACGAAAATAATTGGTTGAACAGATTTCTATTCTGGGACAAACAGATCTGGAACAGTCCGTTTTAGAAAACCTTCTTCGAGTATAACTCATGAAAGTGTGGTGTTTGCCCCCACACTTCGTATAACAGCGTTCTATGGTACTATGTTTGTGCTAGCTATTCGTATGAGAAGCAGGACTATGACATTAATTGTTACTCTAACCATTATAGCTATTATCATTTCTTGCTTGCCTCTGTCGTTATTCTATCTTTTACACAGCACTTAGGTAAAACAACAAAATACTACACTTACATGGCAAATGACGCTGGATTATAAAATGGATAGTGGGTTAGGATACATTTGTGACTAGCAGATAAGAGCGAGGAACCGTAATTGTAAGGCAAAATAGTATATTGATCACTATGGTTAGGTTAAGTAATAGAGGAAACCAGAGTCGCAAGGTATTTTACTACTTAACTATGCGCATGCACGAAACTGGCAATTTGACAGCGCCGGAAAATATTCCTCAGGTAGCATGTGGCTACTTGATACTACTTGCTGGTCGCTCTTCAAACAACTGGCGGCGCCATTCAGGTAGCCAGGTTTGGGACCAGACGGGCTTTAAATGCGACTTCCGCTCTGCGCATGCACGATAGCCAGAAAGTAGCATTTCAAGCCAACGTTTCATGTTTCTTAACAGATTTTATAGTACAAGCAATTTCAAGAAAGTAATTTCTTCTATAACCTGTTGAGCATACTGGAACGAACTAGAGTGAACAAAATAAACTTTTCGAAAAATATAAAATTTAAATGATTTGAATTCAACCAGATAATATTGAAAAAGACTAAATTTTCTACTAGCAACCAGATCTTAAATTTTCCAACCAAACGGCCTTTCAGAAAACTGGATGTAATTGGAAAACAAGTTAATTGGCAACACTGCCACACAATTGTGGTGGATAATAACACCTGTTACCGTTGCCTCGCTGTAGTACGGCACTGATTGCTCCGTATGCACTCATGTGCACGCCAGCTAGTGTTGTCAACTTAGTGGTTTTCCCACTAAAACTGGTGGTTTCTACTCTCCTTTTAGTGGCGAAATATTGCTTCTAGCGGCTGGTGGATTTTATAGTGGTTTAGTAGAATTCAGTTTAAGTTACTGAAAATGCGATCTCTCAACCACTAAGCTATTTATATGTTTCGAAATATGTTATTTCAGGAGTATTTAAGTTTTACTGCGAAGATAACAATGTTGCATTATAATGTGACAACGAACGAACCATCACATTCTATAGACTACATGCAGGAATTCCCTGTAGAATGAGCAGTATTTAGTAGCACCTAGTTATAGTTTGTTAGGACACAAGCTCTATGGACTTCCGTCCCCAAGAATATCGCTACAAAACAGTATCTCGGGACCTTGGGCGGAGTGTTCTGAGACGCCAAGTGTTTAAATTGTATCTGTCTGTATAATGTGTACAAATAAATATTGTGTACGTGAAGCGGTAACGTTGACAATCATTACACATCATGAACATTGCGTTCGTTACCCAATTCTTAGGAGTTCATTTCACGAGGGATCGCGGATTGCGCAGGTGCAGAGAGTGCAGCAACCGTTTTCAAACAATGGGTGCTCACTTATTTCACAGTCACCTCAAATAACCACTGAGCATTTGTTGGCTCACGCAGGGTGCGTCACGTCAGATGCGCAGACAAAGTAACTCGAAAGACGTCGTTCGTGATGTGCACTATACAATTGTGATTCTCAGTGTATGGTATTACTTCACGATTTCATACGTGTATAACTATGCCGACACCACAATATGTGCAAAAGTTTGGTGATTCTTGTCTTCAAGACCCACATTTAAAAGACTGGCTTCAAGTTATTGAAAATACTACGGGTCAGGTAGCGAAGTGCAAATTTTGTGATACAGTTTTAAGGAGTCGCTACAGAGATTTGAAGTCTCATGGGATGTCAAAGAAGCATATACAAAATAAAATGGTAAGCAACCTTTTTTTTTTGATTGATTAGTCATTCATTGATCGGTTTTACATCTTTGACCATTCTTTGACTATGTAAATTGTTGGATGTTGTAACTATGCAGCCTAAAATTGCTTTTAAGGCAGAGCCCATTGCGAATCAAACAAAAAGGAAGAGGCAAGGTTTGCATTATTCACAGCTATGCATACTAGTACACGTGCGGTCGAGCATTTGGGAGAGGTAATTAACCACAGTCATGAAAAAGACATCGAAAAAGTTCAGCTGCACCGAACTAAGTGCACCTCAGTTATAAAAAAACATGTTAGCACCGCATTTCAATGACGTTCTAAAACGAGATTGCAAAGACCAGCCATTTAGTTTATTAATCGATGAGTCTACCGATGTTGCTGTACATAAATCCTTGGGATTGATTGTAGTTTATTACATTAAATTATGCCGAAAAATAGTATCTACATACCTTGACTGTGCTGAACTGCACAAATATAATGCTGCAGCTATTGTCTCTGCTATAAAGACGACACTTGAGGGATTCGATTTGCGACTTGAAAATTTAAAGGGCATTGGCACAGGTAATGCCTCTGTCATGGTTGGAGTAAATGACGGAGTATTTACGAAATTGCAAAAAGAGGTACCACCCCTGATTTTAGTACACTGCTTGTGCCATTCCTGGCAACTGACTGTTTCAGCTACTGCAAAAGAATTTTTGCCGAGAAATTTGCGGTTTTTAATTAAAGTTGACATCCACTTACTTTTTATTTAATGACCAGTATTACGAGCAGACAGATGGAGTTGCGATGGGTAGTCCGTTGTCTCCTGTGATCGCAAATTTGTTTATGGAAGACGTCAAGGAACGTGCATTGGAGTCGGCGCCTTAGAAACCCGCCTGTTTCTTTAGATATGTTGACGATACCTTCGTTGTTTGGTCTCATGGTAGGGAGGATTTGAATGTCTTTCGAGAACATCTGAACTCGATAGGTGGAAGAGGATGGTGACCTTCCCTTTCTTGACGTGTTGGTTAGGAGGAAGGATGATGGATCATTGGGACATGCAGTCTACATGAAACGTACTCACACCGACTTGTACTTACAAGCTAATAGTTGTCACCATCCGGCTCAGCGTGAAGGGGTACTTCGTCCCTTGGTACACAGGGCACATGTCGTTTCTGACGCTGAGACTTTGCCAGCTGAGCTGTCTCATGTTGAAGTTACATTTCGTCAAAATGGTTATAGTGATAGACAGATTGAACGTGCGTTGCGGTTTCGACCAACTATACATCGGGTGATTGATGATAATTCTGAGTCAACACCTAAGTCTACTGCCTTTTTGCCTTACGTAGGAAACACGACCAACAAGATCGGTCGTATTTTACGGAAATACGATGTGAAATGTGTTTTCCGACCTCCATCTAAAATTATAGCACTATTGAGTTCCGTTAAGGAAGCTCTTGGACTGCGTAAGACGAGTGTATATCGTATTCCTTGTAGCTGCAGCATGGTATATATTGGTCAAACTGTCAGGACCGAGGAGGACCGATGTACTGAGCATAAACGGCACACACGATTACAGCAGCCAAATAGATCTGCTATTGACGAACATTGCTTGGATACTGGTCACCCCATGTTATATAATAACACCGAGATATTGGCATGCACGTCCAGCTATTAGGGAGGCAGTTGAGATTAAATTAGCGAGCAACCTCGTTAACAGGGATGGAGGTTTCTGTTTAAACACTGTTTGGAATCCGGCTCTCTCCCTTGTCAAAAAACAGAGGGACAGAGTCAATGCTACCTAACCTGCGAATTCGTAGTCTCACTATCGATATCTCTGACTATGGTCAACTTTGGTGGCACTAGTATTCAGTGTGTGTGTTATCTTTCCTGCTTCAGTCCGAGAACCGAGGTTTTAAATTTGCATGTACGCCGCCTGTCCGTTGCAGTTTTCCTTGAAAATGGCGGGGTGTTCTCCCGCCGAAATATCGGCGGTCGCTGAAAGTGTTACCTGGCTGAATTCCCGGAAGTTATTTGAAAATATGATTGGTTTAGTCGTTCCTCTTCCAGGCCATCTCTTTATAAGGAGCTATACAAAACCATTGACGATAGACAGAAACCGTTAAAAACAGTTCAAGCGAGAAAGACATGGTAGTTATCAATAGAATCTGCTGTATCAAGAATATACACGCAATGGTCAGAGCTAAAAACACATTTTTCAGCAGCTAAAGTGTGCGAAAGGTGTTACATGGCAGTGTTATTGCATGCTATATATGCGAACTACAGTAGATTAATTACTCATAATTTCTTTTTATTTCCACTGTTAACTGAAATAAACAGAATCAATAAAATGTTTGAGTCGAAAGATACAGATAACACCAAATTCTTTGCTGGGTTGACCAACCTGATAGATGTGCTTGCGAGCAAAGTTACGTTACCTGAAAATAAAGTTAATATCTTTAATCAAAATATACGTGATTTCTTCAGTCGAAGATGTCATCTGGGATTCAGTTTTGAAATGCAGTTGCTTGAAATCAGAGAAAAAGGGTTGCCACGAGAAGAGGAAGAAATGTTGCGCAATCGGTGCTTAACATTTATAGTAAGACCGATCGAATAAATAATAAAAAAACAGGTTACCAGAAAATTTGACGTTGACAAAAAAAATTCCGGAATAAGTGTTGATAAAGCACTTAATCACAACAAAGAAAATCTAACTGATGTAGTGGATCAGTTCAATGAAAGTGTACCTAGAATTTATGGCAAGAGTGGATGATCAGTGGCGACAAATTAATTTGTTCAACTAGAACGAAACCAATGATACAAAAACTTTTGGAATGAAGTACTGCATTTCGAAGATGCTAATGGGGAATACAGATTTGAGGAATTAGCGACTTTTGCGATCACTCTCCTAATACTGCCTCATTCCAGTGCCGATGTTCAGAGACTATTTAGCAGCATGAATGTAATAAAAAAACAAGCAATGGAACAGAATGAAGTTAAATATTTTAACAGCTATATTAAGAATATGCTGTGGTTTGAGGTTGGAAGGAAAATGCTGCAATGAATATGAAATTCCAATAAACGTTGTGAAACTGACGATGATGATGATGCAGACAAAAATGGTTCATCTGCATAACACCAAATCATTTAAATAATTAGCTGTTGCTATACAACTTTTTGTATGCTCCTTGACTTGCTGATTTATTTATTTTATGTTCATTTAATGCTTGTGAATATTTTATTACTTAACAATAAAACAAACTAATTACTAATATACTTATTGTTTGCTTTCATAATAATTTTAAAAAATTGAGAGTAGGAAAATTTTAACTTTTTTTGCACTTGAAACTGGTGGGGAGCTCAATTTAATTGTTGGCAACACTGGCGCCATTATTACTGCCATCCAATGGGCTTAGGGACAATGTGAATTTTAAAGTAGGAAGCGAATTTCACAAAGACGCTTACATTATGTAAGTGCATATTGAGGGAATTTTTGAAGAATTGAATAAATATATCCTGACTGAAACCTCATGAGTTAACGCAAAAGGAGAAATATCTAGACACTCCATACCTAACGTTACGGAGCAAGAAATGACGACGTAACCAAATCCAAATTGTAATTAATTATGTAACTAAAGTAATACAAGAGACATTACTGTAATTGATGTTCAGATAGATTTTTTATATTAAAAACTAAATATAATAGTAAACAATTTATGTAATACGATATTGTATTTTACATCTTATTTGACTGTAACATAAGTTTCTTTAGGTTTTGTAAATTTTAATTGTAACATCAAAATTGTACAGGATTGAAATTTATTGTTAAAATTCTATATAAAGGAAAGCAGCGATGCTGCGAGAGAGTTAGTTGTTGAGTTGTTTTGTCAGTCAGTCAAAGAGATCTGTGAAGTATGTCACCCAGTGTTTTGTTAACGTGACGAGTATGCAGTTCAGTTGTCAATAAATTTTGTGGACTTGGAAACTGTTATATTCTTTCATCAAATGAACTCCAGGCAATAGAAAGTTAAGTTAAATGTAACGATCCGCGAGGAACGTTACAATCTTATTCTACATACGTATGTACATATGGATAAAAATACTACGACAATGACGGTACAGATCTCGTGCTTTATCCGACTAATATACAAAACTTACGAATAAAGCCTCAAATTCTGAAAACAGGAAAACTGTGCGATGTAAACAATTGGAGAGTTAATCAGAACTGTAATTACTAAGGATATTAATTACCGAGAAGGACATAAACATAGATAACAAATGAAAATACATCGCTTGGTAGTAACTTATAAGCCATTTCTCAATATAAAGACGTTCTCTGTGTCAACTCACCAATAAACTGCAATCAAGGTAATTAGAGGCAACCACTCATAGCAAGATTTCCACAGCCTGCCAACACCTGCCTCCAGGTATTTAACACTTCAGTTCCTTGACTGAACATCTAACTCAGCACATGTACATAATTTTGTTGATGACAACAATCCCCTGACAATCATGATAATATGCGTCCTTCCAGAACATTCTATATTCTTTCACAACGAATATCAAGAGTTTTAGCAAATTGGACTGAATTATAGATATAAAGACACACATACAAGTCCCTAGGAAGCACTGGCTTCCGATAACTATCCGGATGCATATAATAAAAAAGGTGGTATCAGACATTTCATATGATTCTTGGGGAAGGCTGTATCGTTATACGATGTTATCTAATTTCTGTTAAATTATTTATTTCATGTGAACTATCATTTGAGAAAGAAGAGGACATTCCTCAAAAGCATCAGATACCATGCGGAGTCTCGGTTACCAAAAACCTACGTTTAGAATGCCCTCTCACGGATGCATCGAAGAGCAGTCCAATTACCCAACCCATTCCTAATTCATCCTACGACTTTAACAACCAATAAGGTACCTAAACAGACCATACGCCTGTATATGAATCTTATATTTTTTCGTGTTTCCGTTTCAGGTATGAGGAACTGTATCCGTTTTAGCGAAAAACACTTATTATATGAATTTATAAAGTATGTATGAAGAGAGAAATCACCTTATATTAAGCTAATGTGATAATAGATAAGGTATGTGAGGTAATTAGATAAGATAGTATGATTCTTTCTGTGTAAAACCAATATTGTTAATGTTACTACTGCAGAAAGAACTGAACGGAAAAGCATTTCATATTACTGTAAAAACTGACATGTGAAAGAACCACGTACAAAGTCATCGAATCTCAAAGCAATGTAGACAGTAATGAATACTACGACTTTAAAATACCAGAGAACACTCTGGTACAAGTGAAAGACAGTATGTAACTAATATTTTGTGAAGTGAATCTTTGGGCTTAGTCACGTGGGTGTGAACTGTACAGACTTCGCACAAGGGAGCAGTGAAAAGTTACAATTAATAATTTCGGAGCCAGATAGAAAAACAGTAGATATGTTAAGTTTATTTTGTTTTTTCACATTATGCTATCTTTAACTTTTTAGCATTTGCGAGAGTCTGGCAAATGGGAATATGACTGTTCATTATTTAATAGTAACCACTCCTGTGAGGAAATCGGTGTACACAATTATTATTTTCTCGTGACACCTTTTACTACCGAGAAGGTGGAGGAGTTTAGCTGTATTTCGAAGCTGTGAAAGAAAGTAAATGAAAACGGAGAAATCCGTGGCTGACTTAGGCTGTGTGAATATGGCAGCTTGCGCGGTACGAAAAGATTAAGAGAGTGGAACTCTCGCCCTTTTCAACAGCTTACGGTCTTTAACTTTCCAATTTCACCGCAGAACGTTAAGGGAATAATAGTTTTTTCCAGGTCTGCCTCCTGAATAACGATCTAAAGCGAGACAGATATTGCCGGCCAGAGTGGCCGAGCGGTTCTAGGCGCTTCAGTCTGGAACCGCGCGACCGCTACGGCCGCAGGTTCGAATCCTGCCTCGGGCATGGATGTGTGTGATGTCCTTAGGTTAGTTAGGTTTCAGTAGTTCTAAGTTCTAGGGGACTGATGACCTTAGAAGTTAAGTCCCATAGTGCTCAGAGCCATTTGAACCATTTTTTTTCGAGACAGATATCGTTTCTTCTAGATCACGAAACTACCCATAATCATGAAATATGACCCAAGGAAACAACCTGTTAGTACCTCTCTCGCTAATATAAATCCCTTTTGTTTACTGCGACTAAAGATTTCAGCAAGAATCATCCTCAAATTGTAGGCGTATCGGATTTTGAAATTTATTAAATTATTTTTCTCTCACTAAAACGTCAACAATTTTTCTATCCCCCTCAGTAAACGCAAGTCACGCAGGAGGAAAGTTTACATGTGCCAACGTTAACCACATTAAAATTCTTGATTTCAAATCACAAATAAAACTGCACATGACGTGGTCAATGTCAAAAAGTCGAATGTCGTAATAGTCAGCGAATATAACTCCACGATTGTGTCGTCGCAGATACCAAAATTAGTTTAGACAAAGGAATTAAATACTAGGTCAAAGGCATTACTACATACCGTCAAACTAAAAGTTACGCATAAAATCTCATAAGTGATACATTGGAGACATCATGCGAAGTTAAAAAAAAAATGAAAACAACACGTAAAGCGGCGAATGTACAAGAGCGTTATTATGTGTGTGAGGGAGCAAAGTTCCATCCAAAACACAACAAAAAAATAGCTCAGTCACCAAAATGCCACAATAAACGCATGGAACGAAAGCCTCTGTCCTCCCAAGCCTTCCGCCGATTCGACGAGCAACTGCATGCAGTACTACCACAGCCAGTGAGACCATTTCAAACAATCGCTGCGTGTCAATCTGGAGATTAATATATCTTAAAACAGTAGTACAAAGAGTAAGTGAAACACTGAGCCATGGATGCAGGTATGAGTACAGTATAATGTAATAAAATTGCCTTACTACCTACGAAATACGCACTAAATGGTTCAAATGCCTCTGAGCACTATGGGACTTAACATCTGAGTTCATCAGTCATCTAGAACTTAGAACTACTTAAAACTAACTAACGTAAGGACATCACACACGTCCATGCCAGAGGAAGGATTCGAACCTGCGACCGGAGCGGTCGAGAGGTTCCAGACTAATCGCCTAGAACCGCGCGGCCACACCGGCCGGTGAAATACGCACTACTTGTGGCAGAAAGGTTCATTGTAATTGCCAGTCATTACAGCTTAAGCTATTTGTGTCCAGAAGGCAAAATAAAACTTGTTCTCCATGTGATTTACGTAAACAGCTGTTAATGTGTCAGCTACGCAGTTGCCCATGGTAACAACTTCAGGTTGGAAATTCATATCGCCATAGCATAAACGGAAGATAGATGAAACTGACACCATGTTGGCTACACTGAACTCTTAGCTTATTAACATAAAATTTACAATCGGAGTGGAGTAGCAGTCTAGTAATAATTTACGTGATCTAACCATCAATAACCATTGCAGTATTTATCTTAAACCAGCAAGAGCAGACGCTGTTATCCGCAGTTCCTCTTGCCAACCAGACGTAAGAAGACTCACCTTAAATCAAATATTGCTAGAATCCTGAAAATGTCTCTCAGGCAGGAAACGATTAACAAAGAATGATCAATATTAAAATACGTTGTTGTTGCGAAAGCGTATGAAAGCAGTGTAGTTGACCAACTGATCCCGAAGAAGTAACATGATCACAAAAACATACGAGGGTCGTTCAATAATTAATACCCAACTTTTTTTTTAAACGGAATCAATATACATAGACACAGGTTGTTGTTGGTGCTTCACATTTGATGTTTGCTCTGTGCGACGGTTAAGTTTCGAACCGTTCTGGCAGAGGGCACAGCCGTAGAACAGTGTCAGAATGGCCTTTAAATACGACTCACGTTACAAGCAGCGTGCTGCATTGAATTCTTGTGAGCAGAAAAAGAAACCGTGGTGAACATCCGTAAACGTTTTTGTGCAGTGAAGGGCGATGCTGCAGTTGATACGAATACAGTTTGACGATGAGTAAAGGAGGTTACAGCCTCAGGAATTGCAGAAACAGAGCTCCACGATCAGCCACGCTCGGGACGTCCTGTCGCAGCCACTGCTCCAGACATGCTGAATGGTGCGGATGCCAATATTCGTGCCAACCGGGGCTTCACAACTCGACAATTGGCCCTACCGTTCTCGGTCAGCATTGGAAGTGCGTCTGCAAATGATCGAGAATCTCGGATATTCAAAGAGGTGCTCACGATGGGTTCCACGAATGCTCTCAGCTGACCAGAAGATTAAAAAAAAGGCCATTTGATCTCAAATGTTGGAATTTAAAGATTCTCTACGGGGAACCCACTTTGAAGATAACGAGAGTGTCAGTCATGCAATGAAAACATGGCTACCCCTACCGGTCAAGAGCTTTTACCAGCAGGGAATACAACCTATTCCACAACGTTGGCGTGTAGCCATAGAACGTGATGGGGACTACGTAGAAAAACAGAACATGGACAAGACATGTTGATGCATTGACACAAAATTCTGACTCAACAATAAATATGTTCTCAGAAAAGAAATGTGGGGCATTACTAATTGAACAACTCTCGTACATTCTGATACAGCAATAGCTCTTTGCAGGGAAACTGTGAGCAAAGGAACACCAAGATGAGCTGTTCTCCCACAGAATGGCTCGTTTTTCCGTAACACGGGAGTGCACGCCATTTTAGAACTAGCAACTCTATAGGTACGATAACCCGAGACGTGACACACAAACGTAATTTATTCACCTAGCCGGGGATTTACATAATCAACTGTGGCAAATGTGACAGTTTCTCCATCGGCCAGACGGGCAGATCATTTAACACGAGATTCAGGGAACACGTTATTGGTAGCTATAGCAACGCTTCATCATATAAATCTCACCTGCATAGTAAGAACTATGTCACGAAAGATACTGACGACGGACGCTCTGCAGGTATTACACAGAGCAGATAAAGGATGCCTCATAAATTTTTTAGAGGAGACCAAGATTTATAACCATTTAAATTAACACCCAGAGGAGCTTTAAAACGAACACTTGTATAATAGATTGTTTTTTAAGATTTTTGTACAACTTTGGTGTTTTCCTCTTCTGCTTGGAATAGTTCTTCGTACCTATAAAAGTGTATAGGATGGAACTTTTTTATAAAGTAACTTCCTGCCATAAGTAGTATGTTTTTCCAAGGTATATGAGACCACTTTATTTCATTAGACTGTGTTCTTACCTGTTCTAATGGCTTAATATTTTTAGTTACATCTTTGGCCTTGTTACAAAGTTACTACAAAGGTATGGCTCTGTGTAGCAAAACTTCCAGGAGAGGCAAAAAACCGTTTCAACTACTTTCACATAAGTGGTATCGTTGAAAGCCTGTCCATCGATAATACAATACAATAGTAATAGTGTGTAATGAAGACATAGTTTCTGCTTATTTTATTATGCTAGCGATATTCACAGCTAAAATATGAAGATCGCCGTGTCTGTAACCAATAACTGGATATGGCCGCTTTTGTCACCAAGATAGTGTCTCGTGGAGAAGGCTTCGTCAGTAATAATCAGGCTGACTGAACCACCAGTCTTGTACTGAAATTCTCTAGGTTACTTGACGAAAAAACACAATGTATGGAAACATAACTTTAAAAATAAAAGATTGTCCACATATTTGAATCTGTCACAAATAAACAATGTTTTAGAAGTAACGTCTTAACTGGCCAGTAAAACAAAAGGATTGACCTCTGTTTCAGAACCTTCACTGAAACACGCACATTCAGAAAGTGGATTGTCAAATCGTTGTAGTTTATTATTTTTCATAAACTTAACATTACTTAACATTTTCAGTTTCATTCCACTTATGACTGTAGTGTTTACAAGTCTTGTATCTTCGTCACATTTACGTTTACTGTAACCTTAAGTTCATCAAGGTTATTGTCTTCTGGTATTCTCTATGGTTTCATGACAACAAAGATTGAGTGACTGCAAAGGTACAGCTTTGTTCACCATGGACACGCCGTGACTTAGGTTTCTCGGTCGAAACTAACTTTATGTCTTGCTGAATCTTAAACTGAATCTCAGACAGATCTTTAATGCAGGCTTTAGCTTCCGTCTTTCAGTCTTAATTGGCCCAATCCCTTCCTAAAAGCTTGACTGTTCTATGCGAACTATGTTCGTCATAGCACTCTTCAAGCTGCACGGTCGTATCTCATTTCTTAATAATTTTTTTTTATTGTAGCGAAACCTCGGTCACTTGGCACAAGTTCATCTATTCGATCTTTGAAGCCAAGCAATGCATATTGTCAACAAAGCTCTATTTTTGTTTTCGCCTGAACACCCAACTGCCACAATCCATGCATTGTTTTTACATCAAAATAGCTGGTTTTACAATTACAGTCAAGTTCCTGAAATACTGCAGAGGCTATTTCGTTTGACACCTTCTTCATTTCATGCTGCGCCCAAAAATTAATTGATACATTCTCTTTACGCAGAGCCCTAAGCCCACTAGAATAGGGGTCTCCAAACTACGGCCCGCGGGCCGAAACCGGCCCGCGAGGGCCGGCAAACTGGCCCGCGTTAGCTGGCCGGACATCCCCGGTATCCGGCCCGCCAGATATTTGAGGTGGTACCTATACTGCCAACAATTGAGTTTCGAGGCCTATCGTGACCAACACACCGCGACATTGTCAGAGCTGTATCTTTACAAAGCGGAAGGTCATGGTTAAACTTGTGGCTATCCACAATAAACAGACAGACCATTCTCCGTGCGATAGTGGAAAAAAAAGAAAGAACGGTTAACAGACTAGTTTGGCGAAAACATTTTAAGTAAAAAAATTCTTAGCGTTTTATTCTACTCACGAGTCTGGTGCAAGTCTTTCAAATGGACGCCACTTCGGCCTTAGTAATCAATCATTAGGGAAGATGCTTCTTAAGCGAGGTTTCACTTTCTTTTTATTACGTTGTAAAATACATATAGAATGTGCAGTGATATACGTTTTTATCGGTGAAATTCGCCAGAATAAAAGACGCCAGAATTTCGGTCAGGTACGTCCACCAATCAAAATTATGTAATTAAATAAAAATCGTAGTTCATTTCAGAGCTAGCTATTCCCACAACCTTTGATTTTTGCGATTTCATCTTTCCTTTAGCCTTACATTACGGTGATCATGGAGTGCTAGGGTGCTTTAATCCCACTAGGTAGATCTTGGCCCTTATGACTTCGTGGAGGAGTCAATGTGGCCCGTGGACTAAAAAGTTGGGAGACACCTGCACTAGAACGTTCATAAACTACTGTCAAATTTTAGCAGGGTAACTGCCGTGAACAGTATGTGATTTGATCTGGAAGCTTCGGCAATGGCACATTTTTTCCTCGTCAACGTGTCTGTAAAACGTCATGACATTGTGCGGTCACGTGACAGAATGAAGCCTAGTGGTTGGTGCTAGTGGAGGTGGCTGTTTTAGGATTGTCCGATTTTATAACCAAGGCAAATGTTTAAAAATGATTTCAAAATGCTTGTGGCCGCTCTTGCCACTAAATAATACTGCCATTGGATTCCCTATGCCATTTGCTCTTGAAATCTGTGATTATGTTAGACTGTAAAAAATGGAATTGGCGTCTTTGTAAGTAGGCCACAGATTTGCACAATTGTTTGAAGAGGTCGTTATTTGGAAGTAAACATGCAGCAGTTATATGAAATGGTTTCATTGCCTGTGGGAGTATTTTATGTAATCGCTCGTCAAGCAGGCAGAAAACGTGGAGACAGGCATTCGTTACATAAGTGTATTGTGGCATTTTGTGACCGAGCTGTTTTGATTGTTGTCTTTTTGCTTACTCTTTGCTCCCTCACACACATAATAAGGTGCTTGTACATGTACCGATTTCCGTTAAAAAATGGTTTTATAATTTCACTTGTCTCCGATTTAAGAATTTTTCACTCCTGTGTGACCATCAGTTCAGGTCATTGAGGTATAATACGGGAAGTGCGCATGACGTCACAAACCTGAAGCCGACGCCCGTCATGTTGGCAGCCCCCAACATCAGCTACTCATGGAAGCGTTTTCATAAAAAAAAAATCCAGCTTACGCCGATTAAAGGTGTACTGCGCAGTCTACATTTTAAAGGAATCGCATTTCATTGGTAAGAGGACTCGTCCAAGCGTATATAAACAGAAAGATTAGTTGATCTGGTTCCTTTTGCTGTAGTAGTTTTATTTCTATAATTTGACTTTAGAATTCCTATCAGTTCAGCTCAAAGGCGCTCTGGCTAAGGCTGTAAGTAGGAACTATTGCAAACCGTCTAAAAATAGCAAAATATGTTCTCAGAGTTTTGGAGAGGAGGACATAGACAGGAAATCAGTTTCGTCATTCCGTAGTAAGAAAAATGCCGGACTACGGAAGCAGCATTTTCACATACATACTTAATTTCTTGGTTATACTAAACTTGTAAGAAGAAGAAAGTAACATTTATGGGCCAAATGCGTCGTTTTTCTGAATCAACCATGCCTTTAAAACCAGAAAAACTCCTAAAATGGACTTACCGACACAACGTTATTCACGAAAGCGCTACTTTAAAGAACTGTGGCGTGGACACAGCAGAAAGCAAGAACCAGAAGCAACTGTACACAATAGCCTGCGAAAGTTTAGGGGCTATTAACATGGCAGCACCGGTTTTAAAGCAGTGTACAGCGTACGTCTGTAGAGCACCTCTCCTTAATATACAACTATTGCTTAGGCATTTTAGTAATGAGTTTGACCATGTGTTTATTTCTTTTGTTTCAGCTATTTTTTGTGTCTCTGACAACATGATCGTGCAGTTAAATTCCCTGACATGTATGTCATTTGAGTTTTAGACGTTCACCATGTCCTATGCATTTTTATTTGAAGAGTGAAGGAATGGATTTATTGTGATTTACGCTGGCGCAATGACAAAAAACCGCATTAGTCTTTACTTTTATCACCTTACTTATGGAATTCACATTTATGAAAGTATATTGTACCACCGTTGACGATAATACCAAATACAACTGATATTTTTTTATATTTTATGTGTCATGTTCCGTAGGACCAAATTGAGCAGCAAGTCTCCGTGGTTATCGAACTTGGCATTACATGAAATTATATTAGAAGAGTAATAATAGATGAAAATGAAACGTATATGAATCCTATGCAGACGACAAGCCATAAGTTTAAATAAACATAATCAACAATGTAACTCAGGAATTAGCTTAATTTTTTATTTTTCCAGGTGTTTCTCGACAGAATGAAAGGATTAAGCCATGAGGTTTAGAATTGAAACTACGTGGATTACTGGTAAGATTTTTGAATTCTTGGGGTAGCTTATTGGAAATGTCTGTAGCAGAATACCGCTCGCCTTTCTGCGCAAGAGTCAAGAAGGTGCGTTCCAAAGGCCGATTGTATTTCTGCCTAGAATTAACTAAGTGAAAACTTGAAATATTGGTAATAAGCTTAGATTGTTGACAACGAACAAAGTTAAAGAAAATATATATTGAGAGTTCCAGTTCAACGTCAGAATTCCCAGATTACTGAATACAGATCGATAACAGATGCGTAAACTTAATTTCTTATGCGAATTCTGGGAAGTAGTAATGTATCTCAGGTTGTGCCCATTACCATCTCATTCATAAGTAACGATTACAAGAGATGCCATTAGACGGTGCTTCGTCTACAATGAAGTGCTGAAGACGTGAGGCTACAGTTTTTCACTGTGACGGATGAAGTTCGGTAAAAAGTTTTATCTACAGTTCTGACTATATTTTAATTTTTGAACCTGCTGTAACTTTTATAATTTGTTTTACTACTAGGTAATTGTAAAATGTCCAAGGAGGCGACGTTACCTAATAGTGCAAAAGAATGAAATAATGCGTTTAATTCAAAAATATAAAAAAGACAGCCTATGCAGATAACCACTTTCCTGAATAAATTGAAAACATATGTCTACATTATAATCGTGGGCGATAACAACAAGTTATTACTACAGAATGTTTCGGAGCAAAGACGTCTTTCTTTCTTAAAGATGGACTATCCCAGAACATTATTTCATTTTAAATTACTGAAAGAAAGTGTGGAAAATATTTCAAGTTACTGATTTGTCTCTCCCCAAAATTTTCCATGAATGTAAGTGCTAATATGGCTGAATTAAGTGTTTTTAAGAGTTCTAAAAGATGCATTTTGCCAATTTATATTCTCATCAATATGGACATCTGAAAATTCTGAAGTTTTCACCCTGTTTATTATTTTCTTACCATGTGTTACACTTATTATGGTTGTAGTATTTCTACATGTGCAGGAATGGATATGTTTTGTCTTTTTAAAACTGACGGTTAGACCATTAACAGGAAGCCAGTCTACGACACTTCTAAGAACTCTGTTTACCATTTCTTCTTTTGCTGTGTGTATGCTTGAACTGACTTCAATACTAGTATCACCTGCCAAAACAACGAATTCCACTCATTGTACATCAGACTAGAGACTGTTTACTTAAATTATTTTGGAGTCATCAATTATTCTAACTAGTGTGACTGGGGAATATAAATACTGTAATCCACTGTATCATTTTCCCAACACCATGATTAGGGAGAGCATTTATTACTGAGTATACTGTTATTTTCTTGCTTTGAGCTTCATCAAACAAAAAATTATGAATTAGGGTTGTATTGTCTTTGCCCACCGATGTTGGAAAGCTAAGTAATGAGATTACATTGTAGTATCCAAATAATTTACATCTACATGGATACTCTGCAAATTATATTAAAGTGCCTGGCAGAGGGTTCATCGAACCACCTTCACAATTATCTGTTATTCCTATCTCGTCTAGCGCGGGGAAAGAATGAACACTTGTATCTTTCCGTACGAGCTCTGATTTCCCTAATTTTGTGGTGGTGATCGTTCCTCCCTATGTAGGCATTAGTCAACAAAACATTTTCGCATTCGCAGGAGAAAGTTGGTGGTTGAAATTCCGTGAGAAGATTCCGTCGCAATGAAAAATGCCTTTCTTTCAATTATTTCCAGCCCTAGTCCTGTATCATTTCTGTGACACTTTCTCCCATCTTTCGCGATAATACAAACGTGCTGCCTTTCTTTGAACTTTCTTCGATGTACTATATCAGTCCTATCTGGTAAGGAACCCGCACCGTGCAGCAGTATTCTAAAAGAGGACGGACAAGCGTGATGTAGGCAGTCTCCTTAGTAGGTCTGTTACATTTTCTAAGCGCCCAGCCAATAAAAGGCAGCCTTTGGTTAGCCTTCCGCCCAAGATTTTCTATAATGTTTCCAGATCATTTGTCTTATTAGACTCATTAAAAATCTGTATTAAAATCACCACAGATTATTAATTATTTGCTGCTTTCTTACACATATCATAATAAGGAATCCTAATTCCTCATAAACAGTTCTAAATTCCCAGTGTGGATTGAGTGCTCCCTTCCCGTTTTCAACTAACACTCCCTGCTCAGTGATCAGGTTCAAGGCGAGCGTAGTGCTCACTTGTACAGTATACGTATCAGTCTGTTAAATTCGTAAGATGATCAATAATTAAATCAATTAAGATTAAACTGAGCCAATGGAAAGTTTTATGTGATTAGCATTTGATTGACTTCATGATAAAGATGTATTAACACATCAAATTAAATTTTACGAAACCAGGTTGTCATTGATAATCAGATGGCTTTGAAGAAGCAAGATTGAAACGCTGGGTGGTTTTCACTAAGTAGCTTCAGGATCACGATTAAGAAACCATTGATCGTTTATTTACGGACTAAGTTACACAGTTACATCAGTTAAAAATGATCATCGCAAGAGAATGGGTGATACACATTATATAATGCAGTACCCATTTCGTAAACAATATCTCAACACATGGGAGGAATATATGGTATCTAAACAGAAAATATGCGTCAATCTATATACACACCTACATTCGTACCAACAATTAACATACGCACAAAGAAGAAAGCTTAGGAATAATTCCATACACCAAACTTATACTCGATGTGCCAGAGACTAAGAAGCTATGTCAGTTAACCATGTGGAAATTAGCTCATACAGAAATTCTCCACTTCGGAGGTACGAAAAACACGGTCATATTTGGAATTAAAAACCAACCGGCATACGATTTTAAATTGAGGTTCCACTAAAAGCCTAGATAAATGGTTATGATAGCCTGAGACCTCGGCACTTAGCGTGAATTCATGTGGTCTAACACATATAACGAGCACAGTGTATATCGCAGAATTCACAGAAGATATTCGAGTACAATAAAATTGAACTCACTCTCTCTCTCCATCCAAACAGGCCTTGGAAGGCCCAACGGCACTGACCGGTCGCCGTGTCACCCTCAGCCACAGGAGTCACTGGATGCGGATATGGAGGGACATGTGGTGAGCACACCGCTCTCCCGACTGTACTTGTATGTCAGTTTACGAGAGCGAAACCGCTACTTCTCAGTCAAGTAGCTCTTCAGTTTGCCTCACAAGGGCTGATGCATTCCGCTTGCCAACAGCGCTCGGCAGACCAGATGGTCACTCATCGAAGTGCTAGCCCAGCCCGACAGCGCTTAACTTCGGTGATCTGACGGGAACCGGTGTTACCACAGCGGGAAGGCCATTGGCAAATTGCACTCACACGAAAAGTTATTAAAAGAGGCAACAACAGTAAGAGAATCTGAAATAAAGCTAAAGGCGCAGTATACTACATAAGAATCACTTGGTTGCTATCACCATCTCACATGGCACAAGCAACGCGAATCTCGAGAAATGAAATAACATTATAACTTGAGCTTAAATGACACATTCAACAATCATCTGATAAGAGACTGAGATGAAGTGTATAGATTAGTCAAGGCACTCTCCCATCGCTAAGCTACGGTAGGAGAAAGAACTGAGTTAAAGATATGAAATATTAAAAAGCCTGATAGCTCTACCTACACTACTACAGATGATCTGAACATACATCCTCACTTACCGAAGTCCCAGAGCACCGCACAGCACCACGTTACCGAATCGAGGTCGACAGGTAGCAACTGAAAAGGTGAGAGAAACTACGTTAAAGATATCTCTACCAAACTACGCAATAGCTGAATACCGGGTTCCACTAATCGGTATGCATGCGACAGCATGGGTGCTAAATATATTTCAAAATGCCGCGCATAAAAACAGTACTTTCTGTTGCTCGTACCTGGTGTTCTGTTGGTGACAAAAAGGCAGGGTCGAATGTTTTCGATAGCCTTGGCTAGGAACCATTTGTGTACCCAACAGAAGGATTATCTTAGTGTCACCATCCTACAGTATAGGGTTAAAGTATGAATATGACACACTTCTTCCTCCTTAGGCAGGTGGAGCAAACCGGTTGGTTCTTTTTGCATTTGATGTAGCCTACGGTGGGCTTGATTGGACTTACAGAGGTATCAGTAGTTCATGGGTCATTCCTCGGTAAATCACACAAAAAGTTTACTTACAGTATTTTCACTGTAACCAGCGACCAAAACCCAGCAGAGGTTTCCAAGATGGCTATCGACAGCAAGTGGTTGAAATGTTTGCGATATATTCCTGTGATCCCGACCTCAAACAACCATGAGAATTTTCTTTATATATTTATCGGTTTCCAAGATGCAGAGGTTTAAAGTTAGCCTACTTCGACACGTAAAACTCAGTATCAGGCGAAGTCCAAATAATAAATAACAGCAGCAAATTACTCAAATTTTTATGATTTAATCTCTAGGCTTTTATTTAGAAAACCTCTCTCCCCGTTTTCAAAAATCCTGGTTCATTATTGAGAAACATTCCTAATAGCTGTTTCTTGGTCACCAGAACCCAGCCGTGGATCCCGAGACGGTAGTGCGCAGCAGATGGTTGTAATTTATACGATGTGTTTCTAAGATCTCGAATGGATTTCCCATAGCTGGTATCCTTACTGATATTTTCACCAACTCCCTAGAAGAAAATATTTTAAATTGTTCTCCTCCAGTGTCGCTAGGCATTCTTTGTTATTCCAGATACGCTGATGATATTCTAATCATCTACAAAGGACCCGCTGACGGTGTTGATTGTATCTTTACCCTATTCAATGATCTTCATGAGAAAATTTCTTTCACTATCGAACTTGGAAAAGAGGCCCGTCAATTAAATTTCCTTGACTTGACGCTTACCATAGAAACAAATAAAATTTCTTTCAATATTTTTCGTAAAGTAACATATACCGACCAGATCGTTCCTGCATCTTCTACTCATCCACAATCGCATAAAAAAGCCTTCTTTCATTCTACTGTTCACCGAGCCATTTCCATCCCATTTTCTAAAGAAGAGTTCAACGACGAAATCAATTTACTTAAATCAATAGCAGTTAACAACGAGTATATACCTAACATAGTAGATGCGGTCCTTAAAAAGAAAACTGCTAAAAGAATTTTTACGCTAGGCACTTCTGTTATCGAGTCTAACTCAAAAAAATATTTCTCTATTCCTTTCGTGGAGCCTATCTCTTATCAGATCCAACGCATTCTTCGAAAGAAATATGATTGCAACGTTGCTTTTTCTATTAATAACAATTTGAAATATAAACTTCATTCATAATTTATATTCTATTCGTTCCCCTTTAGAAAATTCTGATGTCTACAAAATTGTCTGCGATACTTGCTCCTCTTACTAAATAGGACAAACTGGACGTGCCTTCACTACCAGATATAAAGAACACTTGCTAAGAGAAAATGGTACTAGCCCTCAAAATTCGTCTATTGCCGACCATCTACTAATTACAGGTCATTCACCTAATGCCATCTGCGATAGCATCATTTTGCACACCGAAAAGAAAGGGTGTCGACTAGGTATTCTAGAAGAATTGGAGATTTTCAAGCATTTTGCTCGAAAGGATAGCCTCATCCTTAACGAACGGGTACAGCTATGTAACAAAAATTTTTTCAATGGTATAAAGCCGTTACTAGATATCTGACTCCAGGTCTTCTTGTGCAGGTTGCCTGTATGTTCTTTTCCTTCTAAGGTAGTCCTGTGTTTTTTAATTATCAAATGTTTCTTGGCTATATTTCACGTCAATATTGCTTTCTACAATTTGTCATTCAGTGTTATCTACATTTTCATAATGGTGTTTTCATGTTTTATCTTAATGTTATAAGCATTGATGCAGACAAAATATGTTGTATGCTACTATCAAACAAACACTGCTTTCCGTTATGTACCAAATACTGTTTATTTATAATCATTTCTGCTATATTTCAACGTGATGTAGCCGAATTGTATCTACGGCTACTAGATGGCGCGCTCGTTGAAGTGCCATGTTCACCTGGCGGCATTTGTTAACGCAGGCACCTCAGTCCGTTTTGCAGCCTGCACCACGCAAGTTACGAGCAGTTCTTAGTGGCTCGCCATCACAGTTTTCTTTATCTTAAATATCTTTGTGACTAATTCCCTTTTGGCATATTTATTATTTTATAAATGTCATATAAGTACTGCCAGTCTTTCACGATGACTCCATACTTATACTGTATCATACGTTTTTAGTCATAATTCTGTGACCATGTTATAGACCATTCTTTGATTTAAATTCTGAGAAAGACACTCCTAGCATTGTTGATACCCTGTTAAATCGTTAAAAATAGTGACTGAGGGCTGTTTTCTTTCAATTGTAACTATTCGTGGTTCTGAACTTGCAGTCATGTACAAAATTTCACATATTTTACACTTATTGTACATGCTGCCACTTCACTAGCTGGTGAGGCAGCTAATGTTGGAAGCAAAGTTATAAGAGAACAATAAAATATGGAGTTGGAAGAAAAAAGTGACACAACCTAGCATTAGGAAGAATGGGTTCAGGTTTGAAAATGGATTGCAAAAAATAATCGATACTTATCCTCATGATTTAAGTAATTTTGACACAGAAGAACTTGATAAACAACATATGTTTATATGTTTCATAAAGTACCTGGCCAACCAATTGCGTTTGAATGTTGAGTATTAAATTTAAATATTTGTGATAATTTTGCACTATAATAAGACCATAAATGTAAAGTTTAGGTGCAACTCTGCAGCATCTCCAACTGGTGTTGTGCTTGATTCATTTGGTGTCAACATACCTAAGCAACTGCTTAAGTGTCTAGGTCAAAAAGAGCTATATTAAGAAGTTGACAGAACACAAAAATTCGATTAGTCATACATGGACAGTTGTGTAAATTTGTCGTAGAGCTCAAGTCAGATGGTCAAAGGTTTAACAAAATGTTGAGCCTGATAAATGACCATTTTGTGTTACATGGTGAGCAAGTTAAACATAATCCATTCTGCAGACACTGGAGAACTACAAAAAATTAGTGCATTATTTGGGTCAGAAATTCGAGATTTTTTAACAAAAATCAGTACGATGGTAGGTTCAAATGTTGAATCAAAAGTAAGAGATTTTCAGTCAAACACTGAAGAGTGTTAATCATCAGTAGATTCAAAGACAAATAATTTTAACAATGAGCTAGGTAATGTAAAAATGACTAATGTGTCAAACTAAAAAAGCGAATATTTTCTGTCAAAAACTGAATATTTTCAATAAAAAATCGAAGATCTGCAGTCATCAGAGGAGAAGGTAGATCCAAATACAGAAGATATGATCAAACAGTTTTGTAATGAGTTAGCCCATAGTTTTAGGCAACTAGGAGATATGTCGATTTTAGAGGTAGAAGACTTGTCGAAGTAAATGATCCAACAAGTTGCTGTGATGCAGTCACCAAGCAATATTTAGAAAAAATAAAATAAAATACTTAGTACAAAGCCTGAATATACAAACATTACAACACAGTTCAATAACTATGTTACTAAACAATTTTTATTCAAAGAAACAAGAAACCTTGCTACAAGGGTCGAATATATGAATATTCTATCACAACTTGATAATTACTATCCGAAGAAGGAAGTAGAGAGAGTGTCCAATATTAACGTCAGACAGACAGATTAAAGGGAAAGGTACGATAAAAAAGCCTACGAATTTTATTGCAATTTCAAAATAGAAAGCTATAATATGTGCTAAACTATGATTTTACACCGAAAAAATTGTTTTCTTTGGATCCTCGAAGATGAACAACTGGAAATGGAAGACAGAAAACTGAAGGGGTTAGCATAAAATGTAGACCAAAAGTAACAGAACTCACATTTAACTATTCTGTAGTTACATTAATAGAAATTGATTGCCATATTAACTAGAGCACTGGCCATTTCATTAAAGTTGTCTGATAATTACCATCCAGGCAAAAGATTAAAAAAGAAAGGGCACAAAATTGATGTGTCAGACGATGCAAAAATAAATTTGCTAGGTGAAATTTAATCTGTATAAATGGACAACCCCAACCAGATCTGATGTTAGAAGTGTAAAAACTTCGCTGCCAATCATAATCCTCAAAGATCAACAACTAAAAATGGAAGACAGAAGATTGAAGGTGTTTCCACAACATGTACGATTGAAATGAGCAAGTCTGTTAAAAAATTTGTAACTAATGGCATAGACGACAAATCGAAAGGAGATCTATAAGAAATTGGCATTGGGAACTTGAAAGTAACCTCAAAAATAAAAAAAATGACAAATATTTATTGTTTATTTCAACATCTTTTCAAAATTGGCATGACCTATGCCAGTTTATGATAAACCAGGCAAAAATGTTTCAAAAGATTGTGAAAACATTTTGGATAAGAGAGCTCCAAGAAATCTAGAAACAGATAATGCCAAGAATTCCACGACAAAGAATTTAAAAAACTGATAAAGAAATACAAGAGTAGCCATTACTCAACTTTCACTGAACTAAAGACATATGCTATTGAAAGTTTAAATGGTACATTGAATGAAATGACGATGAAAAAGTTTGTTCTTCAAGGCAATTACAGGCAAGCTGAAGAGGCTGAAAAGCTGGTCAATGAGGACAACAACGCAAAACATTGGATAATAAAGATGACTCCAAAACATATGACCAAAGCGAATGAGGAAGACTTGTTGATGACAGTTTTTGCTACTGGTGTAGGGAATACCAGATCCAAGTATAAAGTTGGTGTTCTCGTTAGAATCAGCAAACTTAAAGGAATTTAGGGAAAAGGATACATAGCCTCCGGTCAACACAAATTTTCGAAGTTGAACACATTATTCTTTCTAATCCACTTATGTAGAAGTTGAGAGCTTTGGACCAGAAAGACATGAAAGGATATATTCGTTAACACGAATTACAAGAATGAAAGAATTCTGATGTACACCTAATTAAAAATATGTTGAGGAAGAAAGGTGACCACGAATATGTTAAGTGATTTGGATTTGATGATTCACATAATAACTGAGTAAGAGGAAACCACATCATTTTATTAAGAAAATAGTTGTATATAAATGAGTGCACTGCAGATGAAAACGTTTGCTGCTTCATTATTTCTATCTGTATGCCATTCTGATTGTGTAGGTGAACATGGCATACACCTTGTACCTACATTCGTGAATCAGAAGACTGTGAATTTCTGTTTGGCCTAAAAGGTGACAAAATATATAATGTTTATGAGGGCTACAAGAAACTCATCCTTTGTTGTCATTGGAGTTCATCGCCTTTTTATTAACTGCAGTTGAGTAAATTTCATGTTCCACACTTCATATCATGTTCATAGTTCTATAACATTACTGAACAGACAGTTTTTATAGTCTTTTAGACATACTTCAGTTTTTATAAGAATCTCCTGACTCCCTTAGATTTTTTCTCCTCTTTTTTTGTCAACCTTATACACATACAGTTTCGCTCTCTGACCACAAAATTCTTCTATTGTTTTCCATTGCACTCACTTTCATTCTGCCAAAAACTTTCTTGCATACGTGCAGTATGTTGTACATAGTTTCTGTTGAGTAGTCATGTATATCAAAACCAACAACCATGAACATCATGTCTCCATAGAAGTCTTCAGTGTGTTTGTTGTACATGAAGCTACTCATATCTTGACAACAGATTTCAGGTTTTTTACCATATTTTAGTTTCATGACATTATAGTGAAAGCTGTACATCAGTTCTTTAGATAGATCAAGTATACTCGTTCCATTGTAAATTGGTTCATTGAACATGGTTTTGGTTTGAATCATGTGGATAGCAACAAAATTTTTGTTAAAAATTATTTTCCTTTTGTTTTTGTTACAAGTTTATCACACTTCTCTGTGTGTGACAATAATTTCAGGGCCACTCGGTCGGTTATGTTTTCAATCGTCATCACAAACATAGAGCTGTTTATGAGCTTGTAGAAATCCTTCTCAGAGTCTGTCTTTGTCTCCACTTCTGTGTTCAAGTCTAGGTATTTTTTCAGCCTGTCAGACTGCCTAAATTTTAAAACTCTGTGTAGTTTTGTTGTCTTCAGTCCCAGGGACAAATATTATTAAGGTATCATTGGTGGACGCTAAGCTGTCTTTATCATTCAATGTAGTCAACAACCTGCTTTCTACAGCTCTGGGCAAGTTCTTATTTTGAGGGATATTTTTTGGATATTGTAAATATATTTAATATATGTATTCTGTAGAAAATTTGTCTGAAATTTTACATTTTTCTTAGAATTGAAACAAGTAGGATCATCCCATTCTAACCTACAATATGGTAATTCTTGACTCATGCTGCCACCATACAGACTGTTTGTATCTATGTATGTCAAATAATATTATGTCATAGGTGGGTGATATTCCTTCAACTACTCGTTGTTTGCCTTCACATACCTCTTACAACAATAGGATACACCACCTCTTTTGCCTGTTTCTACCATCTGAATCACTCCATAATCATGTTACAATTCAAGAGGTTCTTTAGTAATTTTTAACATCGCATCCCAAGATATACTATGTTCGGTACAGTGTCAAGATACTTCAAAATCATAGACTTTCATACAAGTTCCTCTAAAATTTTCAAAGAATTCAGCGAACAGCAAAATGTCAATGAAGAGGTAAATATCATGGGAACCATCAATATTCTTGACATTAAATTTTTACAAACCCAATTTGCATCGGTGTAGTTTCCATCACTTACATCACAGTCGTTCAGTCTGTTGTACAAAGTCTTCCTTTGGTGGAAGCTACGTTTCTTCAAATTTTTTACATCTTGCCCATGCAATCATAAGGATAGTCAACCTTTTTCATCGCTAGACTGACCAGGGTATCTGGGAAAATATTTCTAATGTTTATCATTTGTTCTTTCTTCAAATCTGATGAAAGTTGTCGTCTAGAGGCCATGCACCTAAACATGTCAATAATCTCTTTCTCAAAAATGCTATCTTCTTGTCAAAACTGATGTAACTGTTTGCTTGCTAGAAACTTAATCTGTTTCTTTCTCATTGTACCTGAGTTCTTTCATAAACAAATAATAGTCATATCCTACAAATTATGTAGAGAAATTTTTACACTAAATATCTTAGAACAAAGACCTTAAAACCTCTAATAGTACCTCAAAATGTTTGCTAGATTCGAAATTTGAAAAGAAACGATTAATTTTGGTCTTGGGTTACTCTCCATGAAATGGACCACATAAACCATCTAATTATCAGAGCTTGTCAAGTCCTAATCATTTAGTAAGTGATTTCTGAAATATGAAGATAAAAGTTCACTTCATCATTTATACAGCATAAAAGAATAGTTGCAAAACAGTATACATTTTTGAAGGCTTAGGACTTGCAAATTGTGCAGAATTATCTCAATTCAATGTCAGGAATCTGTTTAAAATGTTATCCTTAAAGAAATTTTAGAATTGTCAAATTTTTTGTAATTTGGAAAGTTGAGTACACTCAAGAAGTAGACGAGATTGACCTTAGTAAGCTGTCTCTTTCTTTTAACCATTTTATATTCGGTCAAAAACATATTACCATAAAGATTGGCATGCTGTGGACTGTAGCCTATATGGTATTCTTTCAAAAACTTTCATTAATAATTTAGTAAATAATTTTTCTGTGCCCACATGGAGCTTTGTAAAATATTGAAAGGAAAAAGTCTCCCTTACCATACATATGTTGATGATATATTCATTGTTTATCTGGTTAATTATGATGATTATTAGCACAAGATTTTAATCTCATATATTAAAAATTTATGTTTACAGTAGAATTTCAAAATTATGAATTATTAAGTTTCCAAGATATGTAAATTTCAAACTGTATATAGACATTCATCGTAAGCCAACTACAACAGATTTAATTATTATAGCTGACTCCTGTCATCCTGCTGCACACAAACATGTATATACTTTTTTAATATTACATCAAGTAGCGAAATTAGTACTTGACACAGTTACAGTTAACCAAGACATTAATATGATATTACACGTTGGTTTACCTAAGGGTTTTGCAGAACAAACAATTCGAAATTTTGGTAAAAATAGTTTTAATAAAGTAGAGAAGGAGACAATATTTACAGACAAGGTCACCCCCATTTCTAAAACATATTTTTTTCCCTTTTACGACAAAATCATCAAATATCCAAGTTATATCTTAGTACGAAACCTAGCCTGCAGTTTAAACTTCCTAAAGAAAGGATAAAGTGCAGGTTGGGTTCCATACAAAAAAATAACTTGGATTTTCTTCTCCCCCATAGTTTGGGTGATACGTTTAATAAATTCACTAACGCCAGAGTTGATAGAGTTAGATATGGGTCCTGTGATAAATTTCATGTACACTAAATGGAAAGGGAATGTAGTGATGCAAGGGGTACCAAATTTGTCATAAAAGTTCGTAAATTACTCAACTGATAGTATTTTTCGGTACAGGTATTTCGTTCATTCCAAGCAAGTATCAATAGGTGACGTTATCGTCCAGACACGAGTTGAGAGTAATATGAATCCGTTTTAGCAGACTAATAGTTTCTTTCAGAGGATAAAATTTTATTGATTATGATAGACAAGTTCTTGAAGTTTATTTAGCATAGGAAATTTATAATTAGTAATTGTATGTCATAATTTATCTGTTTAATATAAAGGTGTTTTGATTTTTGTATACATGTAAAAAGTGTGAATTTATGTGTGGCTTTTACTCTTAGAGTGCTAAAAGTGCCCGTGTACAGTTCACAGTCCTGTGTGGTGAATTTAATTTTGTGATTTTGAGCTGAATAGAGACAAATCCAGTTTCATTTAGACTTTATGTGAGATAGACACATCACGTTATTTCAAAAAAGTCGTTTAGCCCATCAGGGAAAATTGAAACCTGTGCATTCAATTTGAAACAAGTTACACGCTAGTGTGTGATTGAGCTTTCCATTAAATCGCGTATAATAACTGCAAACATGCTAGGACTTAATGCACGAAGGTTGAAATTACTTTTCGTGACAAATACTGATTTTTGATAACAACGAACCGAAAATTCAAAATATCGATTTTTCTGTTTTAATTAGAGCACATATCACCTTGTTGATCACGTTGCTTAGCAACACTGTAATGCAAATCAATTCATTCATTAGAACGATTTGCGACATAATAGGTCCCATTACACATACAAAATGTTACACGGAATTTGCTAATCGAATGAGAGTATAAGAGTGTTATTTTCAAGAAATGCCAATAAACCAGTGGTTTTAAAAGTTAAATTATCAACTGTTTTGTGGCTTCATTGATATTGCATTTCACTGACGAACACTATTCTTATTGATAAATGAACATTAATTGCAAGGAGATTTTGAATACTCATTAACACAGCCAAGCAGCAGTTCACATCACAATCAGTAATAAATTCTGATATAGCTGAACGAGCATTACTTCATTAAAACAGAGTAATCAGCTTCCAATATTATGATAAAATGTTCCATGTGGAATTATTAAAATCTTGTGTAGGTATAATAAGGTTTATCTGAACACTTCTATCATACGTTATTATTTCACATGAACTGGACAGATTATTAGTAGGAAACGAATTCACCCACAACAGATTGTCCCACGCCACTACCAAACATTTGTCGTGACTCTTCACAAGAGATCTGTCCGCCACTGTTAGCAAAGTAGTCGGCGTGGCAGAATGCCTCGCCAAGGGGGCTGAGTTCTGTTCCCGGCTGGGATAGGAGATTTTCTCCGCTCGGGGACTGGGTGTTGTGTTGCCCTCATCATCATTTCATCCCTATCTCCTACGCACAAGTCGTCGAATGTGGCGTCGAATGCAATAGGTACTTATCCTCGGCGGCCAAACTCCACCGAATGGGGGACTCCCGGCTCACAATGCCGTACGCTCATTTCCATTCCCATAAGAGATCTCAAGAAGCTGTGATCAAGAAACAAGAAAAGAAGAGACATCGGTATAGCACTTCGAAGCAAGATTCAGGAAGCACAATTATGTAAGTATGAGCAGTGCTTTGGACTGTCATTTAAGGGTGAATTGCCACTAGTTACGTCCTTGGGAGAGTATTTTAAACATCATACATTTTTAACCCAAAGGCAGTGATTTGGACACTTTAGAAGATCTTTAAATTTATGCTCATCGTCGCATTAACACTGTGTAATATATGTACAAGTAAAATATACTAAACAATGGTTTTTAGGCACTTTTGATGAGCTACCGGCTTAATTTCTCTTTTACGTTTCTCACTAGTGCAAACGTACCATATTCCGTTTTATTTGCATTGTACACTTAGTGTCAAATAAAACATATGACTTCATAACTGCGATTTTGTGCCTAGGTTTAATTTTTCTACTTAACTGTTTTATCTTTTACCATATGTCTAAAGTATCTTTTACATTACCTGTATGTTAGTGTGAAATACACACCACTTAAAAGTTTGTATAAAGATCTGTTCTTATTGTAAAGCATTCGTCTGCAAGCTGTCTGTATGTCATGCCAGTATTGCTGTCCGTAAGTGAATACAATAACTTCATGCCTTATAAGTCAAAAGACTTCTCTGTCACAGTGTTGTACTCATACCGCACTTTGGTGCATATTTCTGTAAAGTTTTGTGTATAATTTTAGTTCCAAATCACTATGACTGTATAAATACGTTTCTGTTTGTGTTAACATTAGTAAAGTATAACATTTCTTATTAATTTAGTAGGTCATCTGATGATCGACTATTCCTGAACCGTGTTATGAAATTAAAGGATTTCCATCACCATCTACTTTTTTCGACCTACCAGCGTCACAATAAAAAAAAAGTATTTCTAAAGATCGTCGTGTGCACATAATCCTTGAATCTGATGGTTATGTGAAAAGCTGTCAAGTAGCTCTGTTTGTTTGGAATTCTGTCTATTTTGTAATAGCCTATATAAAGCTGCCTCTTATTGTTCTTATTGTTCTCTTTCTGGAGAAGTGAAGATTTTGGGCAAGTCTTCAAAGAACATCATCTCCTACTTAATATCTTTGGAGGCCTATTTGCCGTAATTTCTTTTCTGAATAGGCTTCTCTCAAATGTATTGTTCTGTGGGTGTGACTACGTTTGTCTTAACCAGTCCCACCCAGGAACATTCTTGTCTCTGAAGATACTTAACAGCCCGACGTTGTGTCCAAGTGGTTCTAGGCGCTTCAGTCCAAAATCGAGCCTCTGCTATGGTCGCAGGTTCGCATCCTGCCTCGGGCATGGACGTGTGTCAAGTCCTTAAGTTAGTTAGGTTTAAGTAGTTCTACGTCTAGGGGACTGATGAACTCAGATGTTAAGTCCCATAGTGCTTAGAGCCATTTGAACCGTTTGAAGACAGTAAGCAGATCAGCAATTTATTCATTTCTTCTGCCTTGCATAATACTTTAACTGGAGTACAGTGGTGTGTATATAGGGAAATTATTTACGATTTGTCAAAATAATTCTAGATATTCTATCTGGCATGTTTGTTGAACTGGTGCTTTAGTATGTATAAACCTTCACAGAAAATTATTGATGTGGTACCGCTTTCTGGGTGAAATCTTGATATTAGTATTTGTTTGTTCATAAGGCATTTTCACATATGGATGAGATGCAAGTTCACCACAAGTGATATCGTACTTAACATCTGTATAATGAAGACTTATTATATATTCTGTAATGTTGTTAAACTGGTACTGGCAGCATTTTGCAGAACAGCTATATGTTTATATGTCTATAAATAATACTGCTTGTACTGACTGTCTTTCATTAGAAATACATATACATCTGAGCACTCACGTAAATTTAATGATAGATGAGGCAATTCATCTACTATATTGGCTTTTCCAGAAACATGTATTATTTCAAAATTGTATTCTTATGATAACAGTGACCAACATACCAAGCATTGATGCAGTAGTTAACATGACATAAGAAAGTTTAATATCTGATGATCACAGATGGCTTTGTTGTTTTTATATACATATAGTAAATAAATTTGTTAAAGGCTGAAGATACAGCTACAGTTTCCAACTCATTAGCAGAGGAATATCACTCACACTCTGTCAATGTGCAGCTGGGACAACTTGTAACACAAATATCTTCTTTCCACTTCATCAACTTGAAATAAACATGCTCCCAAACCAGCGAATGGGGCAACAGTAACAACACAGAAGCACTTGGACTATCTGGATGATTTAGAATACCAGAACTAACAAAACCATGTTTTATTGACAAAAACTTTTTCTGGCAGTCACTTGTAGAAATCCATAGCACATTTTTCTTTAATAAGGTAAATAAAGCTGTGCTATTCAAAAGTTGATTAGGTACAACCTGCTGAAAAAGTAAGCATAACCAAAAAAATGCTTTAACTTATTTTTTCAGTTCTTGGATAAAGAAAACTATTTATATGACTGATTTTGTCTGGACCTGGTATTATCCCTCTAGGAGTAAACATGTGACCTAGAAATTTAATCTCGTCCTTTACAAATTTTGAGTGCTTAAATTACCTACACTTCTGCTTCTAAAATTTGTGCAATGTTCTTTTCAGGATATTTAAACTCATCCCACATAGGAGTAACTACTAGTAGATAATCAACATACAATATTACCTCGTGTAGTAAGTCAGGGCCAAAGACTATATCTGAGGCAGTAATGAATAAACCTGAGCTAAGATTTAACTCAAATTACAATAAACAACATGGATAACCCCTGCCTTCAAATATGAGAGCATACTTTCAGGACACGTTTGATAGGCATACCTGCCAGTACCAAGATCTCAAATTGATGCTGGTAGGCACTTGATAGCATTAAACTATTGCAACTCTTCATAAAAATTCTTGGGTATAGTACAAATGGGAACAATAATTTTGTTGGTAGCTGTCACATCTACTACCAGACAAAAACTTCCCCAGGCTTTTCCTCAGCTAATAAGGAGCTATGGAGACATTGTGGGTCCTATGATTCTCCACTCACGAAATTCACACATTTCATTAGTGACTGCCACTTGGTTTGTCCACAGGATGGTGTATGTATTCTGACAGTATACAAGGTGGGACAGTTGAAACTGTTCATGGAGATACATGGGACACTACAACCTGGATGAAAGAAGGTTGTAATACAAGTTGTTCATATCGAATGTGGACATCCAACGAAACTAAATTCGACTCCCCTCTCCGACCCCATCCCCAAGGGGGTGGCTGGGGGTCAACTTTGAAATATTCAATAGAATCCCATAATTTTTTATTGCGGAATCGGATTCTTTGGGGAAAAAATATGTATGTTTTGTGTGGAACAAATTTATCGTTGTGTGGTAGATGGCGCTGTAATCGACCCAAATCAAAATGGGTTACAAACCATTGAAAAGTGATAGGGGAATATTAATATGTTAATCATTGTCCACGATACATTTTGTATCATCCAAAAAATCGGTTGTAATGCACAGATGGCGAATATGCGTTGCTCTCCTTGGTCAGACTCTCGCTGTAGGAGCAATACCTATATGTGCCAGGAAGTAGTCCCATTGTGTCGAGCGCAACTGTGTCCTCACCGTTAACGATGGACAAGAAAATACGAGCACGAAGCGGTCACGGTTCACTTCACTGCAAACATTCGAGCTGGAAACGTCTCTTCCTACATGTGCGACGTTGTTGACGATTGCAGGGAGGGTACATATCACTACTTCTCACTTTGCGTCAAATAGACATGTAGAAGAAGCTGGTTGACCGTACGCTAACCTGTTCCCTAAGAGGAATGTTCCTTCTGGAACGATATTTTGCTCTATTATCCAACTGTTTACACACCACTGGAAGTGTTGAATCAACATGAAGAATACGACCGCGGCGTGCAGTGAACGAAAATACCGCAGTAGATATTTTAGCTGTAACTGCTGCATATACTCACATTAGTTTGCGGCAAATCTCATGACGTACAGGAATTTTGCGATGAAGTTTTTTAAGCATACTGCATGAAGACTAATACCACTCACATCACCTGTGATTGCGAGCCCCACAAGTGGGTGAATTTCAAGGCTGCTTGAACTTTTTCAGTGGGATACAACAACAACTAATAGCTAATGATGATTTTCCTACAAAGATACTTTTCCCGGATGAAGGAAAGTTTACAAACAACTGTCACGTGACTTGGTGCAATATTCATTATTTTGCGATGGAGAATCCCCGCTGATTAAGACAACTTGAACTTCAACTCCCCTGAAGTGTTAATGTTTGGTGCAGTTTGTTAGGTGGTTTGTTAGATGATAACGTGAATGGTTGATGTATGGCGACTTTTAGATAATATTTTGCCAGTATTACTGGAGAACGTCCTACTTCAAACAAGAATCCTTATCTGGTTTCAACACGATGGCTGTACAGCGCATTATTCATGGATATATCGTGAAGTTCTGCATTGATATTTTCCTGGTCGATGGATTGAATGAGGAAATCCTCATGAGCGGTCTGCACGTTCACCCGCTTTTTGTTATGGGGAATGCCAAACCCATGCAAACTCCTGAAAATATGCGGCAGCGAATTATCAGTGAACGGGTTAACATTAGCGAAGAGACACTTAGGGACGTAGGATTGTCTTTCAGAAACAGGGTTGCGATGTATATTGCAGCGAACGGGCACAGTTTCCGACATTGGCTTTAGTAAAATATGAAGATCTGTGTACGGCAAGGGAGCGCACCTAAGACGAGCACCCCAATAGTGAGAGGTAAGAGGGCGCACTTAAATCAAGCAACACATTGGTGAGAAGCAGGGGGCACACATAAAACAAAAAACCCGAAGGTGAGAGGCAAGGGGACTCATCTGGAACAAGCACTTCAACGATGAGAGGCAGTGGACTCAAAATTGCACCCTGAATGGAATGAAACACTACAATTTCCATATCATTGTTCTTGGTTAACACTAAATATAGTTGTCACTGAGTTGATACACAATCCAATGACCTGTTACAATCACTTTTCACTTCAGCGCACTCTGTGAAGGTAATTTCATCAGTTATGTGGACACTGTAATGTGTTATGCTCTGGGCAATCACGTTGGTTAGTTATAGAAGAACGGTGTCGCATTACAGAATGTACGAATAGCGCATTTCTACCATCCTGGTATTCTCATCTGTTGGGTAATTTCCTGAGATACGATCATCTTTCAACAGATTATTACCCATTTTTATTTGCGTGGACTACAACGCCATGTATCACATAACGCTAATTGTCTCATACAAAGAGTTTTTCTGGAGAATCCTAATCCGCTATAAAAATTATGGGTTCCCATTGAAGATTTCAACGTTACCTCCCTCCCACCCCTTGAAGAAGGGGCAGGGTGATCGAGTGTAATGTGGGTGTCTCCATTTGAGACTGTTACTTCAATCCTTTTTGTAATCCGATATTTAGTTTACCATGTATTTCATAAAACGGTTTTAACTGCCATCCAATATATCATGGGTGTGAACGTCCCTATGATGCTGGTATGTAATAATAACACCTAGTTACTGTCAACATTATGTACATACTTTAAACTTAACTAAACTAAACCCCTCCCAAACAGGGCATGAAGGCCCAAAGGTACCGAACGGCCACCATGTCATCCTCAGCCCACAGGCGTCACTGGATGCGGATATGGAGAAGCATGTGGTCAGCACACCACTCTCCCAGCCATATGTCAGTTTCCGAGACCAGCGCCGCTACTTCTCAATCAAGTAGCTCCTCAATTTGCATCACAAAGGCTGAGTGCACCCCGTTTGCCAACAGCGCTCGACAGACCGGATGGTCACCCATCACTGGTGTTACCACTGCGACACAAATCTTTTAATTCTCCTGTCGAAATGAGTCAACGGCCCTAGCTCTATAACCTTATCTAACATTTGACATTCATTACTGTCAGCTGCACTACAGTGAGAAGGTGCACATAGGCTATGCAGCTTTTGTTCTAATGAACTGTACCTTTAGGCATTGGTAGTTTTTACCATGCTTAACCTTTGTCTTCACCAGGTCGCCGCGCGGGATTAGACGAGCGGTCTGATGTGCTGCAGTCGTGGACTGTGCGGCTGATCCTGGCAGAGGATCGAGTCCTCCCTCTGGCATGGGTGTGTGTGTTTGTCCTTAGGAAAATTTAGGTTAAGTAGTGTGTAAGCTTATGGACTGATGACCTTAGCAGTTAAGTCTCATAAGATTTCACACAAATTTGAACTTTTTTTTTTTCACCAGGTCAAGAGTAATAATTTAGCTGTCGATGTTCGGGAAACAGTTGTCTGAGGAGAATTCTATCGCTGCATCCTTTTACCATATGAACTCAACGCAGAAAATGCATTCAGCATCTAATCCATTAACGATTAGGAACGTGCATTTTATAACTCCTTTTCCTATTACGTCTTCCAGTTGGATCTTGATTTGACATTTCATGACCTGACAGTGTCACCATTGATCTCACAATTCTGTACAGTAAAGATGGGTGCTCTCGTCATACTAAGTGAGTGAGTGATACTAAATAAATTGGATGACATAACATTCAGCATAGAACACTTATAGTTGGGATCTAGCCTACGATAGCATTATGGCATTTGTAGTTTTCAGTTGTGTATCTTCCCCAACGTCTGTGTCATCGTTATATCATAATGTACACTCCTGGAAATGGAAAAAAGAACACATTGACACCGGTGTGTCAGACCCACCATACTTGCTCCGGACACTGCGAGAGGGCTGTACAAGCAATGATCACACGCACGGCACAGCGGACACACCAGGAACCGCGGTGTTGGCCGTCGAATGGCGCTAGCTGCGCAGCATTTGTGCACCGCCGCCGTCAGTGTCAGCCAGTTTGCCGTGGCATACGGAGCTCCATCGCAGCCTTTAACACTGGTAGCATGCCGCGACAGCGTGGACGTGAACCGTATGTGCAGTTGACGGACTTTGAGCGAGGGCGTATAGTGGGCATGCGGGAGGCCGGGTGGACGTACCGCCGAATTGCTCAACACGTGGGGCGTGAGGTCTCCACAGTACATCGATGTTGTCGCCAGTGGTCGGCGGAAGGTGCACGTGCCCGTCGACCTGGGACCGGACCGCAGCGACGCACGGATGCACGCCAAGACCGTAGGATCCTACGCAGTGCCGTAGGGGACCGCACCGCCACTTCCCAGCAAATTAGGGACACTGTTGCTCCTGGGGTATCGGCGAGGACCATTCGCAACCGTCTCCATGAAGCTGGGCTACGGTCCCGCACACCGTTAGGCCGTCTTCCGCTCACGCCCCAACATCGTGCAGCCCGCCTCCAGTGGTGTCGCGACAGGCGTGAATGGAGGGACGAATGGAGACGTGTCGTCTTCAGCGATGAGAGTCGCTTCTGCCTTGGTGCCAATGATGGTCGTATGCGTGTTTGGCGCCGTGCAGGTGAGCGCCACAATCAGGACTGCATACGACCGAGGCACACAGGGCCAACACCCGGCATCATGGTGTGGGGAGCGATCTCCTACACTGGCCGTACACCACTGGTGATCGTCGAGGGGACACTGAATAGTGCACGGTACATCCAAACCGTCATCGAACCCATCGTTCTACCATTCCTAGACCGGCAAGGGAACTTGCTGTTCCAACAGGACAATGCACGTCCGCATGTATCCCGTGCCACCCAACGTGCTCTAGAAGGTGTAAGTCAACTACCCTGGCCAGCAAGATCTCCGGATCTGTCCCCCATTGAGCATGTTTGGGACTGGATGAAGCGTCGTCTCACGCGGTCTGCACGTCCAGCACGAACGCTGGCCCAACTGAGGCGCCAGGTGGAAATGGCATGGCAAGCCGTTCCACAGGACTACATCCAGCATCTCTACGATCGTCTCCATGGGAGAATAGCAGCCTGCATTGCTGCGAAAGTTGGATATACACTGTACTAGTGCCGACATTGTGCATGCTCTGTTGCCTGTGTCTATGTGCCTGTGGTTCTGTCAGTGTGATCATGTGATGTATCTGACCCCAGGAATGTGTCAATAAAGTTTCCCCTTCCTGGGACAATGAATTCACGGTGTTCTTATTTCAATTTCCAGGAGTGTATTTAGTGGATTACTTATTTGGCCCCAGTCCATCCCATAATTGGAGGGTGTGATTTAACCAAATTAAGTTTCTTGCGCCTGTCGTTATGTAATTGGGCTCGATAATATTTGCTCTTGGATTTTGTGTCAGCGTGTTTTTATCAATAGTACAGTTTTGTACTGGAATTTCTTTCAAGTTATGGTTGTTAAAATGTTTGGTAAATTGAAATTTCCCATTTTGGGATTTGTTCTTTTCCAATTAAAACTTTTTATACCACAACCATCAGCCTGAGTGTTATGTAGTCGAGGTTACACGGGCTCTGTCACAAAGTTAACATGACAGTCTGTTGTTCTTCTGTGACTGTTCTTGTAGCAGAGAGGACAGAGCTGTGTCATTACAGTTACTGTTATTGCAAAATTTTCCCATGAAGTGATCAAGATTCGCTTCGGACGTTTGGACTAATCTGCATGTTAGATCCATCGGCAATTTTGCTTTAAATATTCTTAAAATGTACCTGTGTGATATGGGTTCATCCCAATACTGAGTTTTATTCAAGAAATACTTATGTAGACTTCCTTGCGTACTTTTAAAGTTTCAGGATTAAATACGTCCTTACAAAGTCTTTCTTGCACATAACCAGAGAAGTATTTTGATAAGAACGTGTTCTCAAACTGTTTGTAAGATTGACACCTTTCAGTGGTCTTAATGGCCCGAAGGACAGATTCCCCTGAATAAAACGTGTGGTGAAGTGTATCTTTTGTTAATCTGTCCACGACCTGGGCAACACTCCTTCAAAGGACTTGATAATCATAGCGGGATGAATATTTTTGGCAGGTGTAGAGATCTGGAACTGTCAGTGTTTTAACAAACACTTATCTAACAGAACAGAGGGTGTTGGATGCTCCCACTCCATAGGATATATGATTAGGTGGCAGACCTGCCTCATCTACATCATTTCTGTACACTCCATCATAGAATTCAGCACTAATATTTTTGTCGCTTATCCCAGCAACAGAAGGCAGTGTGTCTTTTACCCTATGCTTCGTCAGTGACAACTATTGTTGTATGTTGCTTTTTTGTGTCGAAACACTGTCTCACCACTCAGGTATATCTTTCCTTAGTGCACTTTTAATTCGCTTTAATTTCGTGTTAATTACTTCTCCCGGAGTTCCTCCCTGAAATGACTCTTGAATAATTGTGTGCTGAATAACATATGATAGATCAGTATCTAATATTTCAATTGTACTTGTATCTTTACTTGAAATTGCTTCAGAACAATCTTTGAAAACTTCCTCTTAGTGCATCAGACTGTTTGTTCAGCAGTAAATTAATTACTTCTGTATTTAGCTTACGAACAGGATATTTTATTTGTGCTTGCTCATCAATTAATTGTCGTATTGTGCCAGGTGTGCTACGATGTTTAGTCTCAATGCTGTAATCTGATTAGTCAAGGCATTCAGAGGCTTCAGCAGATGTGTCAATTTAGGTGACATCATTTTTTTATGATGTTACATTTATTAGTTTGGAGGACGTATTATTACTTAATCAATCTTATTTGGATGACATCTCATTTGACTTTCATGATAATTATTCAACGTTTGCTTTCGTTATTTCTTCCAAACTGCTGCCCATGACAGTAAATGGATCTTTCGTGGGGTGTCTCGTGGTTTGCTTAATTTCCTTACTCACAGTATTAGATCCCATATACCAAGTTTCACTGTCATACGGGTAGCTGTACTTAAATTACAACCACCCAGTACTTATTAGGTATTTGTCATTACATTAAATTTTCTTTAAATAGTTTGGTTCTTCCAGTTTTCCTCAATTTCTCTTTGTACACCATGCGTTGTAATCAAGGTTTGTGTAACAGACAGACAAAATTTGTAACAACGGAATGATAACAAATTTTGACACACAAATGGACATCGGAAACGGTCCTGGAACTGGGACGACAGGGTAACACTCCAAATTTGATATAAAAGGTGTGAAGAGGATGGAGAGGAGCGTTACACAGTGCACATAGAAACAATAAATTTAATGAAATAGTGCACGTTAATCTGTGGAGGCATCAAACGTTTCTCGTGAGATTGTTGAGATTTTTGTAGCCAAATGTTATACGTGGCAAACAGTAAACTTGGTAGCACATTACCGAGCAACTGTTCACGCCAAAAGTCGGTTTTTGCATAGAGGTAGCAATGATAATCAGACTTTGTTAAAAATATGGGCTCGAAAGACGTGAATAGTAGTTTGAATACGATGGTTTGTTAATGACCCACCATCGTCGCGTTACCATATCGACCACTTTTAACCAATTTAACAGGCAAAAAAAAAAAACATAAAAGAGTTTATAGTAATGGAGTAGGGTTTTTCATGTACTGCTGATAATTCAAACGTAATGCAAGTTAAGCATATGCACAAGACTTTCTCATGTGGAAGCTCAAAGAAGATAGTGTCAAGACGAGGGATAAAACAAGAGTAGGTTAATCGTTTGCCCTTTTTAAGAAAATACACAGCCATAACGATGTTTAACAATGTTCATCTACTGAATCAGTGGAGAAGCCAAAATGTGGAAACATTAATTAAAACAAGCCACAGCATGTTTGGAGGTGAGAACCCTTGTATACACTGTAGGGAGTATCTTGCAAGATTTTTCTCTAATACGCTCAACATATAATCTTTTGCGCCAGAAAACGCTCATCTCACACAATAGTGTATCTTAGCTAATACTTAATTTTGTCTGTGAAGTGCTCAGTTGATAGATGCCATGTTACCACACCGCAATATGCCATGAATGTTTAGACATGTCGGTATAACCACAAGAACGCTTATCCTGTTTGTACAAGACGTACATTGTTTATACATTTAGTCCTCTTGAAACGTAATGGCACTTGTCAACTATATTCACAAATGACAGAACCGGGAAACTCGTAATGTATTGAAGTGGTGTGTGCAGAAACATAAAAATTAGTGTAATGCTATTAGAATCGTGTATGTCGTTAGTAGAATGATGATGCTTGTTGTGTGGGGCGCTCGACGACGGCTGTACTAATTCCTAAACTTTATACAAGCTCGCCATTTTCCCCGATAGATGATGAAAGAATGAGGACAACCCAAACACTCAGTTGCTAGGAGAGGAAAACCTCCGACCTAGTCGGGAATCGAACCCTAGATTCCGTGATACAAAGTCGGCAGCGCTAACCACTACACCACTAACTGCGGACTGCTACTGCATTGTACGAGGAGTGTATTCAAGAACTAAGTGACTACGATTTGGTAAAGCAGTGTGATGTGTCACTTTATCTGCTAATCACTTCCTCTAACAAGTGGAGCCCAACTAAAGCGATGTTTATTTGGTGGCTTTGAAAAAAGTCTGACTGGATCCTATTTACAGGCGTGAATCAAGCATCCAGTTTAAACAAGGATTAATCAAAAGCTTATCATGGGTGTGAAGGTGAACATGAAGGGCCGTACCACATACTCGACAATGGAAAGCATCCACACTTGGCTAATTAACTGAAATTTATTCTGCATGTAAGTATTACAAACGAACAGGAAAACGAATATTAAGGACTGAAATTGGGAGGAAAGAGTGCTCAAGATATCAGTACCAGGTTTTACATATGATCAAGCGTCAGTTAGAAACAGAAGTTATAAAATAATAACAAAGAAGCCATTATAAGATAGAGACGAGCGGGAGAGACAGCAACGAACAATGACTACGAACAGGGCAGCACGATGGCGTGTTATCGAACTTGTATTCCGTAACATCTCGCAGTGTTACGCAGAACGCGGAAATTGTTTGTCTTCAGATTGTGTGAACCACGTAGATCATTTACCCGTCGTGAATAGTGAACGTCATAGTTGTTTTTCTGAAGCTCTCGCTACTCCTGTACGTGTGTGGGGCGTTAGAGTCACACTCTTTCAAACAAAGCGTGTACCGTGATTTCCTCTGTGGTAAGCACTGATTACGCGGACCTTACGTGTTGGTTGCTCCAGGACAACGGCGAAAGGGAAGCTGAATGACCCGTCTGCATCTTACTGAAAACCGTTGCCTACGAAGAATACATTTGATTGTCAGGATATCCACTAATTTGTATTATCACCCTAATTGACCGTTTGTACAACAACCCGTGTACGTCGTACGGGCGACTTCTGAGAGAAGTCTCCACATTCTGTTCGGTTAACATTACCTGACTAGTTCGAACCATCGATTTCCTACCAGGACTTCCCACCCTGCACTCCTGCCATCTTCCTTCAAACCAAGAAGCCTCTCTAACGGTCACCGCCAGTAATTACAGTTTTAATGGCGGTGCACTGAAACGAACCTCGCTGAAAGTTTCTCCCATACAAAGGAAATGATTATGTGTAGTTTCCGTCTCACTCTCTCCTCAGGAAGAGACAGAAAAATACTGAAGTAAACTTATCTAATTTAAAAATTAATTCTCTAATAAAATAAATATGGAATCAGAACCCCTCTTTTTAGCATATAGCCAATTATATATGTTGCGAAATTATGGACTGCAGTGATCTGTAGCAAAAATATCTGGGTAGAACTTCACGCGATGCACACAGTTAAGTAAACGGCAGGCACCGGTCAAATAGTAATCGTTAACATACCTGTGTAAGGGCAATCAGTTGCGTGGGAAGCTGGGTTACGCTTTTCCTTTCGACAGTGTACAGTAACTCTGTTAAGTGTTTCCGCTCGGGTTGAGACACCGCGACTTGAATCGCACCTATGAGTCAGTAGCGAGAAGGCAGCTTGATACGTGAGTCATGTTTCTAACATGAGAGGTTTGCAATCCAATCCAGTAGTTAGCTGCAAGTAGTTAGGGTTGTTGCTGAAAAGTGTCAGCATCTTACGAACGTACATCACATTTACATGTGACACATTTTTCGAAAGCTAAAAACCGAATTTCGGAAGGTGATTTTCGCCGTCGTGTTTACATGTTACGGTCTGAAACAGATTTGCTAGCTCAGTTACATATGTGGCCTGGAAAACAGCTGATCAAGTTTACGATTCAGTTGACACATTTGTTATTTCTCTTCACTTTAATATTACAGGTAGACAGCTTTTTCTTCACTGCACAGTAAGTCCATATTAACCGAATATTCTGAAAACAAGACGTAACGTGATAGCCCAGGCGCGTTTCAAAACCAGCTGCATTTGCATGGGAGCAAAAATCGATTGCGGATCTGGGAAGCCGGCAATTAGAAGCAGATTTATAGAATCGATTTTGAAGTGTTTAAATGACCACTGAAAAGCGGTATTGGGAAATCGGTTTACAAAATCAGATTTTGGGAGCCCCATGTAGACGAGGAGGTAGTTAAAACGCCGACCGCTGTGGCCGAGCGTTTCTAGACGCTTCAGTCCCGAACCGTGCTGCTGCTGCTGCGGTTTCAGGTTCGAATCCTGCCTCGGACCTAGATGTGTGTGATGTCCTTAGGTTAGTTAGGTTTAAGTAGTTCGAAGTATAGGGGACTGATGACCTCAGATGTTAAGTCCCATAGTGCTCAGAGCCATTTGGACCATTTTTGTAGTTAACATATCCTTTGGAAACAAATCTGTATGTGTGTGCGTTTTATGACTTTAATTAAATATTATTATTTAATTTGTTTAATTAATAGTGTGACTGACGATGTGAATGGAAAGTGTTGTTATAAACGAATGTTGTATGTCTATTAACTGATTACATGTTAGCATGAAAAGTAACATTTGTTTGTACAGAATCATACGTAGGGGAAATTTGTAAATTGCAACTACCAAGTTTAGGGACTAGGAAGACAGGAAGCGTTTTACGATAATTCTGTTTTTTTGAATAATGAGGTATTTTTATATTTGTCGGCATTATAAATTTGTTCGTTTAATAAATTGCTCGTAAGAATCTATTAAGTTGACACTGGTAAAAAGTAAAAGGCGCGTGACTGCGCAGTTTGATACTAATATCGGACTGGCGGTGATGGTATCAACCAGAGGACTGTACGTTGGCGCGTGTTTAGTGGTCTAACATAATTATTTTCTGAATTCAAAAAGGCAATTCGGAGCTCAGCCATCATCTTGTTCGGATGCGTGTGTGGCGAGCTCTGAATAAATGTGATAATTTTGAGGAAAAAAAAGAGTTAAACTTGGCTGTGGAATACCATAAGGTAAACGGGAACGTTTGAGAAACACGAACTTGCGGAATTTCAATTTTTATGCATAAAAGTTGTAAGTAGGCTGTTTAGGTTTTTATATTGGTAACGCCACGTAGCTATCTGTATGAAAATCACTGGCTGTGCTGTGTGCAGTCTGTGGCTGGTTGGCATTGTTGTAATATTCGCTATCGTAGTGTTGGGCAGTTGGATGTGAACAGCTCGTAGTGTTGCGCAGTTGGAGGTGAGCCGCCAGCAGTGGTGGATGTGGGGAGACAGATAGCAGAATTTTGAGAGCGGACGATCTGGACCTGTTTCCATCAGAAAGAGTAAATTTGTAATATTGGATATCATGAACTGATATATATATATATATATATATATATATATATATATATATATATATATATATATGATGGCTTTCGAACATTTTTAAGGTAAATACATTGTTTATTCTCTATCAAAGTCTTTCATTTTCTAACTAGGTCTATCAGTAGTTAGTGCCTTCAGTAGTTAGAATCTTTTGTTTAGCTGGCAGTATTGGCGCTCGCTGTATTGCAGTAGTTTGAGTAACGAAGATTTTTGGGAGGTAAGTGATTCATGAAAGGTATAGGTTGTTGCTAGTCAGGGCCATTCTTTTGTAGGGATTATTGATATTGTGTGTCAGTTTAGTGATGATCAGAATAAGTAAAGAGAGAAATGTCTGAGTACGTTCAGTTTTCTCATCTGTTTGAAAATCAAATAACGTAAGAGTTTTATCAGCACAGTAATTCATTAATTTTTCTAAGGGGATATTTCAAAGTGACTTTTGAATTAACCAAAATCCGCGTGTTGTGATGTGTAAGTCGGGATTGAGAACTGAGCGTTCAAAGGGAACAAGCTGTGGAATATTTGAGCGAGCGTTCTGTCACAGATACTCCGTTTTGTAATATTACCCGTAAAAGTTTGGTTTGTTGGCTATAATAACTGTTTGTATAGCGTATGTGGGTGTCTAAATTGTAGCTTCAGACTAGTTCCGACTTGGCGGGGTCTTGGTATGAAACAAATAACAATATATATAAATTTTCACCCAAAAGTTAGCTATCCGCTGACAGCTCACTTCACCTGATACGAGATAACATTAGATGCAACCTGCAGAGGTGCGTAATGTGTCTAGTCCCCGCTACAGCTTTCTGTAGCCGACGAACATAACGCATTTTTGAACAGGGAAGGCGTTTGGACCAGACTGCAGAGGAAGAAATCACCTAAAAGTGAGTGGAAATTTCTGTAAGACGACCATAATTAAGCATGCCGTTCCAGCGTGTTACACAGTGCGACATTAGTTTACGCTTTATCTTTCCGTAAACAGTTTGTCCGATTTACCTCGAGATCACCGATTACCGCTGGTGAGCAGGACGAGAATCAGTGTGGTACTGTCCTGCAATCCAATAAAACCGGCCGATTTCGGAGGGCTACGCGCGAACTTCCGGCTGCCCTGTCAATATACATTGGGCGTATCGTGCGTCACGCACTGGTCTCACTCGTTTTATTCGGTCGATAGCGTTCCGTACGGTGTCACGGTGCCACCGCCCACGCCCCTCTGAATGGGTCGCCTTTGAGCGCTTTCTATGGCCGGCAGAGGGGCGTGGACGGGCTGATCACAGCCCCACCGCGCTGCCCCGCTCCCATGCGTCACGTGTCAGTGGCACCCACCCGCCGCCCGCACCTTATACAAGGACAGTCGCGCAGCCCACAACACAGCCTGTCGCCTGTCACGATGAGCACACGTGTTAACGAACCTTCGCACTGATTTATGAGCCAAATCTCTTTCACCTCTACGGGGATGCTGTCTGAATCCCATCTGTGGTTATGGTAGCTAGTCCCGCGCTGTTTCACACATTGCGTTGTCCCTGAATATTTATTGCAATAGCCCTATAATTTGAGGCCTTACTAAGATTCAGTACTTTAACATACACACAGGCTCCCATTAATATTTATAACTTCACTGTTTCTCGTAGTGTATGTTTTATTTTCACATATACAGTGAGGTGACAAAAGTTAAAGCGATGTACATACAATGAAGGCTTTCACGACCGGATGCTACAGCTACCGAGAATTCTTCCGGGTTGCATGGCCGTGGTCCATGGAGCTCTTCTACATCTACGTCTACATCTACATGACTACTCTGCAATTCACATTTAAGTGCTTGGCAGAGGGTTCGTCGAACCACAATCATACTATCTCTCTACCATTCCACTCCCGAACAGCGCGCGGGAAAAACGAACACCTAAACCTTTCTGTTCGAGCTCTGATTTCTCTTACTTTATTTTGATGATCATTCCTACCTATGTAGGTTGGGCTCAACAAAATATTTTCGCATTCGGAAGAGAAAGTTGGTGACTGAAATTTCGTAAATAGATCTCGCCGCGACGAAAAACGTCTTTGCTGTAATGTCTTCCATCCCAATTCGCGTATCATATCTGCCACACTCTCTCCCCTACTACGTGATAATACAAAACGAGTTGCCCATTTTTGCACCCTTTCGATGTCCTCCGTCAATCCCACCTGGTAAGGATCCCACACCGCGCAGCAATATTCTAACAGAGGACGAACGAGTGTAGTGTAAGCTGTCTCATTAGTAGACTTGTTGCATCTTCTAAGTGTCCTGCCAATGAAACGCAACCTTTGGCTCGCCTTCCCCACAATATTATCTATGTGGTCTTTCCAACTGAAGTTGTTCGTAATTTTAACACCCAGGTACTTAGTTGAATTGACAGCCTTGAGCATTGTACTATTTATTGAGTAATCGAATTCCAACGGATTTCTTTTGGAACTCATGTGGATCACCTCACACTTTTCGTTATTTAGCGTCAACTGCCACCTGCCACACCATACAGCAATCTTTTCTAAATCGCTTTGCAACTGATACTGGTCTTCGGTGACCATACTAGGCGGTAAATTACAGCATCATCTGCGAACAACCTAAGAGGACTGCTCAGATTGTCACCCAGGTCATTTATATAGATCAGGAACAGCAGAGGTCCCAGGACGCTTCCCTGGGGAACACCTGATATCACTTCAGTCTTACTCGATGATTTGCCGTCTATTACTACGAACTGCAACCTTCCTGACAGGAAATCACGAACTCAGTCGCATAACTGAGACGATACCCCATAGGCCCGCAGCTTGATTAGAAGTCGCTTGTGAGGAACGGTGTCGAAAGCTTTGCGGAAATCTAGAAATACGGAATCAACTTGAGATCCCCTGTCGATAGCGGCCATTACTTCGTGCGAATAAAGAGCTACCTGCGTTGCACAAGAACGATGTTTTCTGAAACCATGCTGTTTACGTATCAATAGATCGTTCCCTTCGAGGTGATTCATAATGTTTGAATACAGTATATGCTCCAAAACCCTACTGCAAACCGACGTCGATGATATAGGTCTGTAGTTCGATGGATTACTCTTACTACCCTTCCTTAACACTAGTGCGACCTGCGCAATTTTCCAATCTGTAGGTACAGATCTATCGGTGAGCGAGAGGTTGTATATGAGTGCTAAGTAGGGAGCTATTGTATCAGCGTAATCTGAAAGGAACCTAATCGGTATACAATCTGGACCTGAAGACTTGGCCGTATCAAGCGATTTGAGTTGCTTCGCAACCCCTAAGGTATCTACTTCTAAGAAACTCATGCTAGCAGCTTTTCGTGGGACAGAAAGTTGGCTGAAACCAGACGTAAACAGTAATGAAATCCTAAATTCAGATTGGAATGTATACCGTAGAGACAGGCTGGACAGTGAAGGGGGAGGCGTGTTTATAGCGATAAGAAGTGCAATAGTATCGAAGGAAATTGACGGAGATCCGAAATGTGAAATGATTTGGGTGAAGGTCACGGTTAAACCAGGCTCAGACATGGTAATTGGATATCTCTATAGGCCCCCTGGCTCAGCAGCTGTTGTGGCTGAGCACCTGAAGGATAATTTGGAAAATATTTCGAGTAGATTTCCCCACCATGTTATAGTTCTGGGTGGAGATTTTAATTTGCCGGTTATAGACTGGGAGACTCAAACGTTCATAACGAGTGGCAGGGACAAAGAATCCAGTGAAATTTTTTTAAGTGCTTTATCTGAAAACTACCTTGAGCAGTTAAACAGAGAACCGACTCGTAGCGATAACATATTAGACCTTCTGGTGACAAACAGACCCGAACTATTTGAAACAGTTAACGCAGAACAGGGAATCAGCGATCATAAAGCGGTTACGGCATCGATGATTTCAGCCGTAAATAGAAATATTAAAAAAGGTAGGAAGATTTTTCTGTTTAGCAAAAGTGACAAAAAGCAGATTACAGAGTACCTGACGGCTCAACACAAAAGTTTTGTCTCAAGTACAGATAGTGTTGAGGATCAGTGGACAAAGTTCAAAACCATCGTACAATATGCGTTAGATGAGTATGTGCCAAGCAAGATCGTAAGAGATGGAAAAGAGCCACCGTGGTACAACAACCGAGTTAGAAAACTGCTGCGGAAGAAAAGGGAACTTCACAGCAAACATAAACATAGCCAAAGCCTTGCAGACAAACAAAAATTACGCGAAGCGAAATATAGTGTGAGGAGGGCTACGCGAGAGGCGTTCAATGAATTCGAAAGTAAAGTTCTATGTACTGACTTGGCAGAAAATCCTAAGAAATTTTGGTCTTATGTCAAAGCGGTAGGTGGATCAAAACAAAATGTCCAGACACTCTGTGACCAAAATGGTACTGAAACAGAGGATGACAGACTAAAGGCCGAAATACTAAATGTCTTTTTCCAAAGCTGTTTCACAGAGGAAGACTGCACTGTAGTTCCTTCTCTAGATTGTCGCACAGATGACAAAATGGTAGGTATCGAAATAGACGACAGAGGGATAGAGAAACAATTAAAATCGCTCAAAAGAGGAAAGGCCGCTGGGCCTGATGGGATACCAGTTCGATTTTACACAGAGTACGCGAAGGAACTTGCCCCCCTTCTTACAGCGGTGTACCGTAGGTCTCTAGAAGAGCGTAGCGTTCCAGAGGATTGGAAAAGGGCACAGGTCATCCCCGTTTTCAAGAAGGGACGTCGAACAGATGTGCAGAAGTATAGACCTATATCTCTAACGTAGATCAGTTGTAGAATTTTGGAACACGTATTATGTTCGAGTATAATGACTTTTCTGGAGACTAGAAATCTACTCTGTAGGAATCAGCATGGGTTTCGAAAAAGACGGTCGTGTGAAACCCAGCTCGCGCTATTCGTCCACGAGACTCACAGGGCCATAGACACCGGTTCACAGGTAGATGCCGTGTTTCTTGACTTACGCAAGGCGTTCGATACAGTTCCCCACAGTCGTTTAATGAACAAAGTAAGAGCGTATGGACTGTCAGATCAATTGTGTGATTGGATTGAGGAGTTCCTAGATAACAGAACGCAGCATGTCATTCTCAATGGAGAGAAGTCTTCCGAAGTAAGAGTAATTTCAGGTGTGCCGCAGGGGAGTGTCATAGGACCGTTGCTATTCACAATATACATAAATGACTTGGTGGATGACATCGGAAGTTCACTGAGGCGTTTTGCAGATGATGCTGTGGTGTATCGAGGTTGGAACAATGGAAAATTGTACTGAAATGCAGGAGGATCTGCAGCGAATTGACGCATGGTGCAGGGAATGGCAATTGAATCTCAATGTAGACAAGTGTAATGTGCTGCAATACATAGAAAGATAGATCCCTTATCATTTAGCTACAAAATAGCAGGTCAGCAACTGGAAGCAGTTAATTCCATAAATTATTTTGGAGTACGCATTAGGAGAGATTTAAAATGGAATGACCATATAAAGTTGATCGTCGGTAAAGCAGATGCCAGACTGAGATTCATTGGAAGAATCCTAAGGAAGTGCAATCCGAAAACAATGAAAGTTGGTTACAGTACGCTTGTTCGCCCACTGCTTGAATACTGCTCAGCAGTGTGGGATCCGTACCAGATAGGGTTGATAGAAGAGATAGAGAAGATCCAACTGAGAGCAGCGCGCTTCGTTACATGATCATTTAGTAATCGCGAAAGCGTTACGGAGATGATAGATAAACTCCAGTGGAAGACTCTGCAGGAGAGACGCTCAGTAGCTCGGTACGAGCTTTTGTTAATGTTTCGAGAAAAACATACCTTCACTGAAGAGTCAAGCAGTATATTGCTCCCTCCTACGTATATCTCGCGAAGAGACCATGAGGATAAAATCAGAGAGATTAGAGCCCACACAGATGCATATCGACAATCCTTCTTTCCACGAACAATACGAGACTGGAATAGAAGGGAGAAACGATAGAGGTACTCAGGGTACCCTCCGCCACACACCGTCAGGTGGCTTGCGGAGTATGGACGTAGATGTAGATGTAGATGAAATTCTGGGATATTCCATTCGTCTTCCCTGGTGAAGGAATTTCGGAAAACTGCGTTCAATAACTCCGCTTTAGCGGCACAGTCGTCGGTACTGAAGTTTCGTCCAGAGTTACGTTGGACATCTTCGGAGGTGCTCCTGGTTGTGCTCAGTCTTGGCGACTGACGAGTCGGATACGTGGATGAAACATTTGTGGTTTGGTCACATGGCAAAAAAACTATAGACGAATACTTTTGTTATTTAAATAGTCGAAATCCTAAAATCAAGTTTACCATGGAAATGGAGAAAGACATTGCAATATCCTTCTTGGATGTGAGACGGACTGATGGCAGCTTGAAACATGAAGTGTTTCAGAAGATTACACATACCGACAGATACTTGCATAAGGATTCCAATCATCATCCACAGCAGAAATGAGGTATAATGTAAAGTCTAATGGACAGAGCTAAAAGAATTTGTGCGCCGGAATACCTGAACGCTGAGTTAAAACACCTAAAGCAGGCTTTTGAGAAGAATGGGTACTCTAGAAAGGAAATAAATAGAATTTTGGTTCAAATGGTTGATATGGCTCTGAGCACTATGGGACTTAACTTCTGAGGTCATCAGTCCCCTAGAACTTAGAACTACTTAAACCTTACTAACCTAAGGACATCACACACATCCATGCCCTAGGCAGGATTCTATCCTGCGACCATAGCAGTCGCGCGGTTCCAAACTGGAGCACCTAGAACCGTTCGGCCACCCCGGCCGGCAAATAGAGTTTTGTCACCGAATAACAGGAGGCCTAAGGACAACGATAGGACACAGCGATGGAAGAATACCGTTTCTCTACCCTTCATCAAAAAAGTACTGGATCAAATCGGCAAGATTTTAAGGAAACATAATGATCGACCGATTTTCAGACCAACTAAGAAAATAGGCCAAGCACTTCGTTCCGTTAAGGGTAAACGTCCAAATCTGTCTGCAAGTGGTGTATACAACATTCTGTGTGCATGTGGTAGGGTCTACATTGGATCTATAAAGAGAAGTGTGAATACACGGTTGAAAGAACATGAAAGTCTTTGCCGACTAGGGAAAACAGACAAGTCAGCCGTGGCGGAACATGCCCTTCAGTAGGGTGGTCACGTAGTGAAATGTTCGGAAACTGAAGTTTCATGTACTCTGTTGAACTATTATCCACGGATACATAGAGAAGCCATCGAAATATATAAACATGAGGATACCTTTAACAGAAAAGAAGAAGCTATGGAATTCAGCGTTATATGGACAGTGGCGCTACAGAAACGATAAGAAGTTTTTATCTTGGACGTACTATGATAGATAGTTATATTTAATCCTAGACAAGGTTTATCTCTGCTATCACGTGAAACCCAGACCACGCCCACTTTCCACGGTATTTAGGCCGTTCCTCGACGTCCGACTACTCAGTCGACAAGACTCAGCACAACCAGGAGCACCTCCAAAGATGTCGAACTATAGTGCTACAACGATGAAAAATAATATTACGACGATGTCAAACCTTATTTTCATGATAAAAGAAGAACTGACGATATTAAAAATGTAATTATAATTTTATTATTTTAATTTTTGTGCTCAGTGAATCAAAGACTTTCTAGTGCATGGAATAAACTAGCATTGTTTGTACTACGAAACTGTATATGATTGTTAAGTGAGAACTGATTTTATGTAAGACTTTTTGTCTAGGCTGATTTTGTTCTCGTATTGGTCGGTAGAGAAAGAAAAGTTTCTTAATCGATGTATGTAATGTGAATGTATAAAGGCCATAAAAAGGAGAGAGAGAGATAATCCATGCGGAGAATCACCATATTGTATAAGAAAAGGTAAATACAAGTTATTCAAAACAAATATCTCTAAACTGTATCGTCTTGTGATTTTTAAAGACTGAAAATTGCGGTGCTTAATCTAAACCTGTCCTGAATAACAGCGAAGAACATTTATGTCATCATAAATTTTCTTCGTTTGACCACGATTGTGATTCGCATGTTACTTTTTGTTACGCGACGTGTTAGGAGTATTTTCATTATACACGCAAAAGTGCACACAGCTTTAATCGAACCTGCATCTTTCGGAAACGATAACTCTTAATCAGTACTATTACGCGAATACCGTCTAAATCGCAACCGTGATCACAAAATTGTTTCCTGGACCTGATTTTTATAAATGTGTAGACTTAAAAGCGAACAGAATTGCACCATCGCTGGCTCGCAACAATTGAAAGAAAACAAAACAGGGACTGAACAACTTTAAGTTTTAACGCCGTCAGCGTTACGACATCTGAACGACGTAAGTTAATTAATTAAATATTAACAGGAAGAGAATTGTTAAATTTTAAACATTAAATCATAGCAAGAATTTAAAGCTTTTTAGCATCATTACGTTTCTTTGCATTCGTACTTGAGTATCAGATATCATCATATCTATTTAAAAGAGAGTGCGTAAATTAAATTACCACCTTTTGTAATTATTATTACAGCAATTCAGAACGTAGCTTTGGACGAAACGTCAGGGATAGAAGAGTTGCATGGATCACGGCCATAGAACCCGGAAGAATTCTCGGCAGCTGAAAGCGATATACACTTCTACAGATGGCGGCAGTATCGCGTACTGAAGGTATGAAAGGGCAGTGCGTTGGCGCAGCTGTCATTTGTATTCGGGTGATTAATGTGAAAAGATTTCCGATGTGGTTATGGCCACCCGACGAGAATTAACAGACTTGGAACGCGGAACGGTAGTCGAAAGTAATGCATGGGACGTTATATTTCGGAAATCGTTAGGGAATTTAATATTCCGAGATCCACAGTGTCAAGAGTTTGCCGAGATTACCAAATTTCAGGCATTACCTCTCACCACGGACAAGGTAGTGGCCGACGAACTCCTTAATGACCGAGAGCACCGGTATTTATGTAGAGTTGTTAGTGCTAACACACAAACAACACTGCATGAAATAACCGCAGAAATCAATGTGGGACGTACGATGAATGTATTCGTTTGGACAGTGAGGCGAAATTTGGACTTAATGGGCTATGGCAGCGGAGGACCGACGCGAATGCCTTTATTAACAGCGCGACATCGCTTGCAGCTCCTCTCATGGGCTCGTGACCACGTCGGTTACACCCTAGACGACTAAAAAACCGACACCTGGTCAGATGCGTCCCGATTTCAGTGGGTAATAGCTGATGGTAGGGTTCGAATGTGACGCAGAACCCACGAAGCGATGGACCGAGGATGTCAACACGGTAGTGTGCAAGCTGGTGGTGGTTCCATAATGCTGTAGGCTGTGTTTACGTGGAATGGACTGGGTCCTCTGGTCCAGTTGAACCGATCATTGACTGTAAATGGCTAGTTTCGGCTACCTTGACCGCAGTTTCAGCCATGTATGTACTTTATGTTCCCAAACAATGGAGCGGCATGTTATTTGGCCCCAACTGTTCGTGCCTGGTTTTTAGAACATTGTGGACAATTCGAATGAGTGGTTTTGGCACACAGATGGCCCGATATGAATCCTATGGAACCCTTATCAGACACAATCGAGAGGCAATTCGCGGACAAAATCCTGCATTGGTAACACTTTGACAAATATGGACAGCTGTAGAGGTAGCATGGCTCAGTATTTCTGCACGGGACTTTGAACGACTTGGTGAGTCCATGCAACGTCGAGCTGGTGCTTTAAGCCGGGCAAAAGGAGATCCGACAAGATGTTAGGAGGTATCCCATGACCTTTGCCACCTCAGTATACATTTGACAAATGAATCAAATCTGAACAAAGGAAAAGTGCGTTGTCGTAATTACTGTAGATTTTCGAGAGGAGCAGCAGACTTCGAAAAGTAACTTACGTGTCGTTATGGCAGTCCTGTAACTTTTATTGAATGCTGCTCCACGCCTCAATATTAACTTAAATATTAACATTTCAAAGTGACAAAGGTGGATGACACTATGTTTCAACATACTCGTTGAGTTTTTGGAAATAAACTTCGGAAAGTTCTATCAGTCGTTCAATTTCTCGACAACAGAATTCCGACCCTTGGCCAAAGACCTATTCTAAACCCGCTGTGAGATCGTCCTCATCGTCAGAAAGTCCCTTTCTCCAAGATATTCTTTCATCTTGCCGAAAAGATGCAAATTTCATGGTGCATTATCTGGACTTCCGGATCAGGTTCGCCAACATCTTCGTGGCGTTGGTGAAATTGGTGGCCCCATTGAATTAAAATTAGGCGCTGCCTTAAATTTGGTCCCTATACCGCCAGAATTCCACTATAAATCGGTGCGGAAATTAGACATTTCGTCCACAAGAAACGCCCTGTCCCGTGAATGTTTTCACTTGTCACGCCGTTTCATTCCTACATTGTTGTGCACCTGTCATGGGTACCGTAGCTGAACTGTGTCTGCAGGAAACACGGAACATTATTCCCTTCTGACAATGCACCACGCCTGTTCCGCAATTGTCGTACCATGGGACAAGGTGTGCAGCTGACTTTTTGATGTCTCACGTAATTTCTTAAGTAACGAAATAAGACAACGTTTTTCCTTAAACAATATTTGCCACCTTAACACTGTAGGGTCTCTGGTATTGTGTCATAGAAAATTATTCTTGAATATTGGAATAATGTTGGAACGTAATACTTTGTAGGTTATTCCTTCTGCTTACTAATAGAATACGGATGCTTTTACACGTTACCATAGATTTTTGCGGGTTGCATAATCCCAGCTAGTTCGTATTGTCACTTCAGTTTCTTTTCCAGAACTGCTTTCAAGTTTTCTGGAGTTCTCGTGAACCCTCTATCGAGTTTGTTACTTATATTCTCGCTGGAGTTTATATCACGCGACTGAGCAGCTTTGGGGAAGTTAGAATAAAGCCTTTCTTTCTCATATTAAGATGTGTCATTGTTCGGTAAAAAAGAAAGAAAAAACAAATGTAATATGCAATATTATGCTATCGTGCGCAATTTTTTTTCATGATGCTAATATATCTCTACCTGTTAAACTTGCTATCAGTGATGTAATGCAGTCCTCTAACAAAACACCCCACCAGTCAAATCACTTGCCTTTCGCCACAGCGTAGTTCATCTATCAGTTCAAAAGCTGAACCAGCTCTCATCAGTTAATATAACATCATTCCACATTTCTAACTCCGTGTTAAAAGTCAACCCTTGCGATCTGCAGCATTTTGTCGCGGTTCAGTTTGTTCAAATACGACTTTTTCCGTAACGCTTTTCCGTTGTACCCTTCTCCTCTGATAACCTCTCCGAGAAAATGGTACGGTTGCTTCCATTTTAGCAGCAGCAGAATTGCTGTTTTCGTTGCACTTGACCAATGGTTATGCTTAATTAGTTATGATTACTCGCCTTTATCGTTCATTTAGCTTTCTAACCTACTGTTTTCGAAGGACAAATTTTATTCGGTGCTTCTCGTTAGTTCGTCTCATAACATTCCCAAGGGTAAGTCTACGTTAATTCTGCGAACTATCAATACCTCTGTGAATGTGACCCTTTAAACGGTCGAAGATGACAAGTTATCGCTGTTAGTTTCCTTGCGTCTCTTCCAGACTTCTTGGGCGGGGGGGGGGGGGGGGGGGTGGAGGAACAGCAGACAGCAACAACTGAGCGGGTATGTAGATGCCTCTTAAATCATAAGATACACAACGTGCATAATGATCTTACGTGAGCAATACTAAAGTTTATGACCCTACCAAATTAATTACATTCAAAAATAATGTTGCTACTTTTTAACACACATTCAATGACACTTGGGTACTTAACAACAATCTCTACAATGATTCGTGGCATTTCTGTCTATGTTTGATAGGTAATCACTAAATTGACATTAATAATTCCTGGGCCAAACCGTTCAAATTATTCATCACAGCATCGCTAAGCTTCTGGGTGTGGTGGTAATTCGCATTGTAAAGTAACTGTCACCGGTTAAAACAATTACTGTAGGTCTCCTCTTGGTGTACTTTATTGTGTATGGTCCATCGTATTTCGTCACGACTACTCTCCTGGGGATAACATTACGCGACTGTTTTAAAAACCGGTGATGACACTGGTCTCCTCTTGTGGCACGGCTAGGGAGCTTCCTGTGGTCGAAGGAGCGGAGATCTGCTGTTCTCTATTGCCCTGATTGTATGAACCATGACTGACAGTCATCGGCGACTGGAACCTGGGTTCACGTTTTGTTTGTGCAGTACGCTACATCGTACACGTAGATTGGGCTCTTTTGGCTGGCAGAGGGGATGATGTAAACTTATAGCTGTACACTGTGATACGTCATTAAGATGTGTTATTATTTAAGTGCACTCCCTGATCTTCCACTACCCCAGTTCTGGCTGCCTGGCAAGTATACAAGTTTCAGTGGATATTACACAAAGTTGCATGAATGTGACAGCCTCCTATGTCTCAAGTAAACGTGCAATAACCACTAACAGACGACAGCAGGCAGCACTAGCTGTGGTGTAGCGTATGTATAGCATGTCAGTGACGGGGGGGGGGGATATTAGTATCTGCTCCGATAGCTTAAATAAACTTACGTTCGATAATCCAACCATGCAGGTTCATAAAACCCATATGTGTAAAAGTTTCTTAGATCGTCGCTGAGCAGTGACCACCTGATATTTCACGCGCGCGGAATACGAATTGTTCATAAATTGTATCGATAGAGATATTGTGTGTTTCTTATTTTTTGACAGCTGAAGAATTGTAATCCTCTTCTGTTAACACAGTCGTGATATTTTTTAAAGACGGCGGACGCGTATATGGCGTGTTCTGCAATCACTAATTATTTATTATAAAATATTACCATTGTGCAGTGCTATGTAAGAATTTATGTGTGTAGCTAAAATGAAATGTCGAAAATGTTTAAGGACTTTATTTAAAGAAACAGCCAGCAAGATATAAAATTGAAATGTACGGAGCCTATTGTTAGAAATACTGACTAAGATAATTGAATTGGTTATTGTGCTCCCAAATGCTGTAGTGCGGGCTTATTACTTAAAGTATTTCTATACTATCCATCTCCTATTAATGGCAACAGAAATCGCGGTGTTTTTATAGTTTTCATACAGCTACCAGCGACTGACTGCATGTCGGCAAACTTCATAGTTAAGGCAGAAGGCGCATTGCTATTTACCTTGTTTGTGATTTAAATCCATCTTATTTTAATGTGTAGTATAGGAAAGAAAATTTCCAGCTCTGTCTGGTCCCTTAGGCGCGTCAGTCCGGAACCGCGCGACTGCTACGGTCGCAGGTTCGAATCCTGCCTCGGGCGTGGATGTGTGTGATGTCCTTAGGTTAGTTAGGTTTAAGTAGTTCTAAGTTCTAGGGGACTGATGGCCTCAGATGTTGAGTCTCATAGTGCTCAGAGCCATTTGAACCACTTTTTTGTCTGGTCCCTTAGGTTTCTCTGTTCGTTGTTGCTATGTCTCATAACCGGTCGTGATCGAACATAATCACGACAGAAATAAATTAAGTGGCAATGAGAACTCTGTCCTTGATCTTGAGAACGCTACGCCTTCTGCAAACGATTTCAGGTGAAATATAGATAAACTATAACTTACAGTACTTAAGTTTTTTGAAAAGTCTTTGCTCTTCCCGCGAAGAAGTGTTGCAAAGCTCACAACAGATTTATGAATCTTCACAAGAGAATAATAATTTCTTCAAAATATAATTAAAAAAAAAGAAAAACACCACTGGGTGGGGGGGGGGGGGGGGACAACAACTGTGCAGTAATTGTCGCAATGTGGAAACGAAGCGATTTATCTGACATCCAAAAGGGCATGATCATTAGCTTAGTGTCGAAGCATTTCCTAAATGGATAAGTTTGTGAACTTTTCGCGTGACGCCTTGTTTAACCCCTTTGGTCACGAATTATTTTCTTCTTGAAAAAACAAATCATGGCTTTGCTATCCAGTTCTTCGAATTAAATTATGATTTTTCATATGCATAAAATATTCCGAGATGCCCCCCAAGGGGGGATAAAACCCGTCGCCAAATGAGGAAATTGTGCTGAAGTGGGTGCAGTATAAGTCGAAAATTCAAAGTATTTTATTTGATTTTTTCACCGAAATACATTAATTACACAAATGAAGCATTTGAATAACGACTGGAATTCACGATATCCAGTTTTTTATGGCGCTACACGGTAAGTATGCTTATTTGGATAAAAGCGTATGGGGTCTTAAGATAGCAAAATAATTTACCAAAACTGGTTGCTTCCAGAATAAAATAAAATATCCTAAAGAATACGGCTGTTGGGGAAGTTTATTGACATTAAAAAATTCATTTTATGTCGATTTTGAGGTGGGCACATGGACGTATAGATTTTTTCAGCGCTTACAAGATGGGATATGTTTCAGGTTGCCAAATCGGCTTTAAACCGTCGAAATTGGCTGTCGAAAATGGTCTCGCTTTCAAAAGCAGCTTACTGCATGTTGCCTTCGGGTGCAAAGCCCGCTAAATGTCTAGTAGGCGTGGCTGCCGCCCTGTCATGCCCGGATGCAAAGCACGTGAACAGATATCAGACTTACCAATCTCGACATTCAAAGCTACCTTTCAGTCTATTACTTTTAGAATGGATATTTTGCTTATTGAGCTTTAGGTTGGCTGCGCTGTAACAAATTCGTACGCAGCAATAACATTCTCATTCCCAATGCATGGTCGTTTGGATGTTTCGTGATTACCTCAGTGTCACTTATCATGCAGTTAGCGGGATTTGCATCTACGCTACTCAGCTTTCAATAAACCGTATAATATAAAACGTCTAACATTACCTCCTTCATTATCCTCTTGTTCAAAATTATCTCCAGGATCATCGGATAGATCGTAAATTTCAGATGAATGAAGGAGCTCTGTAACTTGTTCTTCTGTAAGTAATCTTCGTCTATCTTGGAGTCGGGGCAATGTGAAATTACCCTTACTAAAAAGACAGCGAAATAATCTCCAAAATTTCTATACTATTGCAAACTTGCAATAAAAATGTCCTAATTTGGAGACACGTATAAAGTTATAAATATGTCACTTACCTTTTGTTCTGAAGGACACTTTTGGTTTTGACCTTCAAGAATTCATCTTTCTACGCACAAATAATTTTTTTTTACCTAAACTCAGAAGGTGTTAACCGGCTGATGGGAGGTACAAAGCTTACTGGGAAGCGTCTATATGACTGTGCACATTCAGTTTTGTTTTGTGCTACCACAGATTGAGTAGAGATGTCGACACTGTTCTCAAATAAACTCTCTGGTTGTGACAATATGAGGACAAAACTCACAAATGATAAAATTTAATGAATTTTAGTATACGAAGCGTTTATTTAGTACGTCCTTATACGAGGACGCCATGACAGAGAGGGTTTAAGTATACCGTGCGTGGAGAAATGGCGCTATCCCAAATCGGCTGCGAGGCAACTGTGGTGCACCAAGAGCCATAGATGACAGATCTGAACGACGGCTGAGCCGATGTGTACTGGTGAATAGACATGCAACTATCGAGGAACTGACTGCCCAGACGAACCGAGGCCGCAAGGGCTGCTAACAGTCTCCCCGAACATTGTTGCGTATGGGTCTGTGCAGTAGGTGCCCGGTCCACGTGTAACCCCTGACACAGCACTCGTTAAAGACTGTGCAATGGTAAGTGAGCGGGATTCACCTTATGAGAAAGGATTTTCGTATCGATATCGACCGCGTGTACCTGAATTGTGGCAAATCAGACTTACATCCACTCTGTAATAACAATGATCTGTGAAGTAAGTTCGAAATGCAATTACACGTCAGGATGGACCAATAGCAACCCAGAAGATGCTACCATTTTGATAATGATACGGCCGCCAGCCTAATTAGGCATTAACTGAGTTTCTTCCCTGTACAAGTTGGTATATATATTCATGCAAAACAACAAGTTGTAACACTGCATAATATAGTAGAATTTTAGAACAAGAAAATCTATTGAACTGATAGTTTCACGTTCTGTATTGTTATGGAAAACCATGAATACATAACACTGCACTGTAATGTATACTACAAAACTTTATACTGTTTATTAATCTGATTAAAATCGGGCATAGGTTACCCTAGAAATTGCACTTTCGTGCCACACACAAAATGTCAATTTTGATAAAGATAAAACGCTGATAAATTTTGATTTTTATATTGACTTTAACTTTTGTTGTTCAAACCGATTTAGAACACTTCAGAATTTAAATGAATGAGGGGGAACCCCGAAACTGTTATGATCGCTGTATTTAAAAAAATGATTACTGAATTTATTATGCGTTCTAGATTTCCGGTGTATAAGGTACTACTCTTTTCATCTTATTTACTGCTCATTTAAATGCCTTTAAATCTGTCTCGAAGTAATAAACTTCATTACTATATCAATACTACAGTTATCTTTCAACTTCGTTAGACTTTCGTTATTCATTTACTGGTTCATTAACAAAACATTTCTTTAGACACCATTCTAATATAGCTAGCTCTGCAAAGAATTATTATTAACACAATTTTTAATTTTCATTTCGGGACACTTGGATTGCACAATATTTGGAAAGGATCCTGTCTAGGTTAGTTGTGAGGATAAATAAATGATGGCAAAGTTGTGGTAAAATTTAGGTTATTATTGCACCAAACAAACACAGTTCACTCTCTGATCCACACGAATACAGTACTAAAAGTTTCAACCTGCTAGTATCGATGCGGCGGTAGTACTAAAAGTTTCAACCTGCTAGTATCGATGCGGCGGTTGGCAGGCGGCGAGATGGCGAGGCACAGAGCACACATACAACCACAGCTATGGCTCTTGATGTATTGGCAGTTTAATTCTTCTTAGCATCGCAATACTTATCCACTTAGTGCCTATGGAATTTTGCCGTGCTGTGTGGGCGTTGGAACAGCATATCCGAGGCTCAGTGAAGTTATGTCTTCCAGAAGAGCCTCCTCGCTCCAGAAGGTGTTGCTCAAACCAATGCCAAACTCCAACAACAACTGTGCCCGTTGTGCCGTGCAGTGCCCGAGCGCATTTTCCCGCGCTCGCCTGCTTTCCACCTTTTACCGCTCCCTGATAAACAGGGTATTCACCCGATGTTTTGCATTCTACATATCCTAACACATTGCCTACGTACGGACCAGACGCACAGTCACAATTTTGAAGATCTTACAACAGTTTCAACATTTGTTACATTTCAGTTCTATTACAATATTACCACAGCTTGTGGTCTCGGTCCACAGCTTGTGGTCTCGCGGTAGCGTTCTCGCTTCCCGAGCACGGGGTCCTGGGTTCGATTCTCGGCTGGGTCAGGGATTTTTCTTGCCTCGAGATGACTGGGTGTTGTGTCATATTCATCATCATCATTCATCCCCACTACGGTCGGAGGAAGGCAATGGCAAACCACCTCCACTAGGACCTTGCCTAGTAAGGCGCCGCGGGTCTCCCGCGTCGCTCCCCTACGCTCTGTAAAGGAGTATGGGACTCACCATCACCACCATCACAATATTACTTGACGTTTGACATAAACATTAATATTCACATTTAAACTTGTTTACAGTTTTCTTAACACAATGGCATGAAAGAAAAAATTGAAGTTAGAACATCAATTACACAACTTTATCGAAAAATCAGATGGGAAGAATTACTTATATGTACAATATTACAGAGTCGTCATTGTTACACACGGACTCATGCTCACTGCTGTCCATCGGGAATAAAGGCGCGGTAATACCGCGACAGGATGTCCACTGACTGACGACAGATATTATTTTAAGGTGAACCACGCTTTATGCTCCATCGGACTGATAACAATTGGAAAGTACGGCGTGGAACGTCTGAAAGCGAACATCCTGCAACAATAATCGGAAGGATACAGGCTGGATAAGGGAGTGTTATATTCAGGTGATATGTTTGGTGCCATTCTCTGGGTGATCTTTTCGTTCTGGAAGGCACCAAGGATCACCGTAAGCAGGCATCTATCCTTGGGAACAAAGTTCAGCGCTACGTGTAGAGACAGTAAATAGGCTCATAGGCCTTAGAAGCTCACAGTTTGTGCTACTTCGTTACTTGGGGCAATAAGCTACCGATCTCAAGATCTAAAAAGAGAGTAGTGTTGTTGGGAGAGGAATTAAAAAATATGCAGTCGGTTACAAGAGGGTTAGAAGTAGTGTTTCGCAGTTTCTACGGTCAAACAGAGTTAAACTAAGGAAGAAGAGGTACGGAGGATTTATTCAATGCAGGTATCGTATAGGATATGAAAAAAAAGAATCTTGGCCAAAAGTACATGAGCAGTTAAAAAGAATTCACATTATATCCTATGTAAATCACTGAGCCTATGCACCATGCTACTCACAGTCTGGTGAGAAATTCGGACGTTGTGCATGAATACCAAAGCTGACCCACACGACCTAACAGTGTCTATACCAATTATTACCTGTGACTTCAAACGGCTAATTAGGTAACAACTACGCTCTCCATTGTCATTTGTCCTGAGTTAAAAATGGCAGATACGCCCCATCAGCGAGAATGTTTGATTCGAATCCTCAAAATGTATGTTTTTCTGTTTCTGCTGTAGCTGGTACATTATTTTGACAATTGCGTAAGTATCTTAAATTTCCCCATGTCACGTCGTTTTTGGGGGTATTTCACTATTATTGTCGCACAGGTAACTCATGTTAAGAGCTGGACGTCCTCATATGGCAATGTTTCAACTTTTTCACGAAGAAGTCAATTACAAGTTCTCAGAGGCATAGTTCAATTGATAAAGTACCGAATTAGTTCGCCAATACAATGGATTATCATTAGTAATCTTCCTCCTTCTTGTGAGTGCAGGCTTTTTCGGCGAATTTCATATAAGAAGTCTTCACGGGTTGTCATCCGAGTAGCGTCGTCGTCTCATTGCAACGTTTCGATGGAATGCGTCTCCATCATCTTCAGGCGAAGTGTCGGGCTATCGTCGGTCGCGGGCTCAGCCCTTTCTATTTTGATTGCATGGTGAAGCAGTTATGTATGGATGTCGAAGTATTGTCCTCATTGACTGCTTTAGAAAGAGCTTGGAGTACGTAATCAATCTGCCTCTTGCCTGGATCCTTACTGTTCTTTACATGCTGGGCTGAGAAGACATTCAATGTGTATTCTATCATACATTAAAGTTCCCTTTGCTAACATCACCCAACAGGTGATTTTGAGAAGGCCTATAATAGAACTTACAGAAACAATATTCTTCGAGAGCTGTATGAATGGGGCATCCGAGGAGTCTTCCAGTTTTGTATGGTGCTTTCCTCGTGTTCATTTAGATAAAGAGTTAGGATTGTCCCGTCCGATAGTTTTGAATAAGAGAACGATATCCTTCAGTGTAGTGTTTCAAGTCTGATAATATATTCAACTGCTGTAAATACGAGTATTAAGTCCCCACTAAGGGGCCTCGACAAGTGTTCCTTAATAGTGAATGACTCTTACATATTTTGCTCTTCTAGCATTGCAGTAAACATCCGGCAAGTTGTATTGACCATTAAGAGGCATGGGAGAGTGGCCACATAAAACGGCTTTTAATTGTTCAGGTGAGAAATCTGCATGTACTCATTTAACAGTGAACGTTTTTGTTTCAACTTGTATAGAATGAACATGAAGGACACCAGTTTAAGCAACAAACATAGATTAGTTTTTTTGACAAAAACTAACTTGGATGTCAAACCCGAGGAACTTGAGAAATTCAAAACGCTTCTGCCTCGAAGCTCTGACACCAGATCGAACTTGTCAGACCAGTTTTGTTCAACCACTGTGTTTATACGAGTGCCTATGAATGTATGGAATAGCCAAAAGATCATATTCGAAAACTGCAGACGCCATTCGCTTGTGAGGATGAGACTGACATCTGCAGCATTTCGGACCTGTCCCATTCCCGCATTAGGTAAAATTTCTCGTGTAAGTAACATAAAAATAAGACGCATTTGCATACGTTTACGCCTAGCTAACTCTCTGTTGCTTTTTCACCTTCTGGACCACTCTGTATCTACAAACACTGAGTACTTTGCTGTTAGAAATGGGTATGGGAGACATTGATACACTATGTGATCAAAAATATCCTCACACCCCCAAAAACATATGTTTTTCGTATTAGGTGCGTTGTGCTGCCACTTACTGCCAGGTACTCCATATCAGCGACCTAAGTAGCCATTAGACATCGTGAGAGAGCAGAATCGGGCGCTCCGCGGAACTCACGGACTTTGAACGTGGTCAGGTGATTGGGTGTCACTTGTGTCATACGGCTGTATGCGAGACTTCCACACTACTAAACATCCCTAGATTCACTGTTTCCGATGTGATATTGAAGTGGAAATTTGACGGGACACGTACAGCAGAAAAACGTACAGGCCGACCTCATCTGTTGACTGACAGAGACCGTTTACGGTTGAAGAGGATCGTAATGTGTAATAGGCAGATATCTATGCAGAACATCACACAGGAAATCCAAACTGTATCAGGATCCACTGCAAGTACAATGATAGGCGGGAGGTGAGAAAACTCATGGTCGAGCGGCTGCTCATAAGCCACACATCACGCCGGTGAATGGCAAACGAGGCCTCACTTGGTGTAAGGAGCGTAGACATTCGATGATTGAACAGTGGAAAAACACTGCGTGGAGTAACGATTTACGGTACAGAATGTGGCGATCCGATGGGACGGTGTGGGTATGGCGAATGCCCAATGAACGTCATATGCTAGCGTGTGTAGTGCTAACAGTAAAATTCGGAGGCGCTAGTATTACAGTGTGGTCGTGTTTTTAATGGAGGGGGCTTGCACCCCTTGTTGTTTTGCGTGGCACTATCACAGCACAGGCCTACATTGATGTTTTAAGCATCTTCTTGCTTCCCAATGATGAAGAGCAATTGAGGGATGGCGATTGCATCTTTCAACACGATTGAGCACCTGTTCATAGTGTACGGCCTGTGGCGGAGTGGCTACACGACAATAACATCCCTGTAATTGACTATCCCGCTCAGAGTCCTAACCTAAATCCCATACAGGGTGTTACAAAAAAAAAGGTACGGCCAAACTTTCAGGAAACATTCCTCGCACACAAAGAAAGAAAATATGTTATGTGGACATGTGTCCGGAAATGCTCACTTTCCATGTTAGAGCTCATTTTATTAATTCTCTTCAAATCACATTAATCATGGAATCGAAACACACAGCATCAGAATGTACCAGCATGACTTCAAACACTTTGTTACAGGAAATGTTCAAAATGTCCTCCGTTAGCGAAGATACATGCATCCACCCTCCGTCGCATGAAATCCCTGATGCGCTGATGCAGCCCTGGAGAATGGCGTATTGTATCACAGCCGTCCACAATACAAGCACGAAGAGTCTTTACATTTGGTACCGGGGTTGCGTAGACAAGAGCTTTCAAACGCCCCCATAAATGAAAGTCAAGAGGGTTGAGGTCAGGAGAGCGTCGAGGCCATGGAATTGGTCCTCCTCTACCAATCCATCGGTCACAGAATCTGTTGTTGAGAAGCGTACGAACACTTCGACTGAAATGTGCAGGAGCTCCATCGTGCATGAACCACATGTTGTGTCGTACTTGTAAAGGCACATGTTCTAGCAGCACAGGTAGAGCATCCCGTATGAAATCATGGCGGTGAATCGAGGAAGTACAGTACATACTGACGAAACTAAAATGAGCTCTAACGTGGAAATTAAGCTTTTCCGGACACATGTCCACATAACATATTTTCTTTATTTGTATGTGAGGAATGTTTCCTGAAAGTTTGGCCGTACCTTTTTGTAACACCCTGTAGAACACCTTAGGGATGTTTTGAAACACCGACTTCGTGCCAGGCCTCAGCGGCCGACATCGATACCTCTCCTCAATGCAGCATTCCGTGAAGAATGGGCAGCCATTCCGCAAGAAACCTTCCAGCACCTCACTGAACGTATACCTGCGAGAGTGGAAACTATCATCAAGGCTAAGGGTGGGCCGACACCATACTGAATTCCAGTATTACCAATGGAGGGCGCCAAGAAACCCTTAAGTCATTTTGAGGCAGGTGGCCGGATATTTTTGATCACATAGTGTATTTTACACCAAGGCTGGAATAAAAACTCATCTTTGTTAGTTAAAGACTACAGAATTACTTTATAATTTGCTATTCGCAGAAAAGGATGGACACAAAATAAAATTTTTTACTAAAGGTAATACTGAATGAAGGCTGAATTTGTCGCTAACATAGAAAAGCCATGATTCCAAAATAGAATGGCCTTCTTGCTAGCAATTTGACGCGTTTCGGACTTCTTCAGATATCTAGAGCAACATGCTGCACATAGATATAAAGGCTACAAGATGTAACAATCATAAGCAGACAAATATTTTAGTTTACGGTTTACAAAGATCACACCTAAGAAAAAATGTTTCACCTTCTTAGACATGGCGCCAATGCCGTGTTACATCACCTCTGTCCTAAAAATGGTCTACATTCCGTGAGGAACAGAGTCGACAAGTCTCTTCAGGTGTGCCATATGCAGATGAAGCCGCTCGTTGACGATTAGATTCTGCAGAACTATGTAGTGTTCCGGACAGGATCTATGTGATTCAGATCTTGTGATTTTGCGGGCCAGTGAAGATGCGGAAGGATGTATGAGCATTTGCGAGACTAGTATCCTACGCTTGCAGCTCTACGAATACTGCTATAGCCGTCTTGGGAGATCTATGTATCTGCAGAATACCCCTCATGAAGATGTAGAAGAAAGGTGAACGCTAGGTCATCGTCTATGTTGAAATAAACCTCCTAGATTCTGTTCGCTGTAGCCTGAATGAGACAGCGCAGGCCATAATACGTACGTAAGACGCCGCCAAATTATCAGAGAATCTTTCCCACCCAAAGCTGCGCTTAACCATCCCGTCAACATTGCAGTTCTTATTTTCATGGGTGCTAAGAAAAACTGTAGAGAAATTTCTTCTTACACCGTTTTGTGGTTTCATTTTCACCCAGACATGTTTCAATATTTTTTTTGCTATCTTCAGTGGGTTTATTTGTTTATTTTTTCTTTCTGGAAAGTTGTCCATATGACCAGTTCGCATTTTTACACTGTTTCATGTCCATTCTTTGCACAAGTGGTGGTGGTACTGGTTCTACAACACCTGCAGCGTCCCAACATGACCAACGTGATCTTCTCTGGGGGGAGGGAGGGGAGCAGGACTAATATTTTGTCGGCTGAGCATATTTTAAGCACGAAAAAAATTTTTTAATATATACTGAAGACATAAAGTGAAGATGGGACTGGTGTCAAGTATTTCCCGTGAAGACATATTTCGGCCCCCTTAATAGTTTACAGTACTTTACGCTGATCTGTATACGCAGCTCGAAAGCCATTCGAAAGGAAGGTAAGCTGACATCTTCGAAACTAGATACTTCTCGTCTGCTCCGACTCCCTTAGTACCTCTAATTGCCACAAATAACGTACCCAGTAAAAATTACCAGAAGCTACGCTGCTTTCAAATTGTGCTGCAAGACAAAGAGAAGTACCTACCATTGGGAAAATGAGCTGATAGCTATAGAGGGTAAAGAAGCTGGCACTGGACGCTGTCTAACATAGTGTACTACAGTATCCGTACACAGACTGTGGCCTCTCTGTCGAATGAAAAGGTCAGAGGAGGTGGAATGGCTGGCAGTGAGGGACAGGAAGCTGTGGTGTATCCAACATGCTGTCGGGCCATAGCGTATCTAGTACCGTCTATGTTTTAGACAACGTCTGTTAACGCATAGATTCATAATCCGATAATCAGGCCACAGAACCTCTCCGAGTTTGTGGTGCTGGGGGCGTATAAATCACTATATGCTATACTTTAACAGAGCGCAGTATGTAGTTTCTGAAGAGAGCAGCAGTATATGAAAGTGGTAATCTGTCCTCCATTTCAGCTGCGACGAGTTTAGCAGCGCTTCTAAAATTTTGTGAATTGTACACAATCGAGATAAGCTGAACGATCCATTGCAACTTAGACGGACTAGTGCATCCTTTATTACTCTGTCGAACAGTCAGCTACATTTACTTGTTATTGTGTTTTAGTTTCTTACCGGTTGGTCTCAGTCGTTATTTTAAGCAAGACCTACAAGAGCTGACTAAGGATTTATTGCGTATTCGTGCATGCGTGTCTGTTTTTGTGTTTTTTTGCACAAAAGTAATATTTATCTAATACATGTTCTTAATCTATTTAACCAGTTAAATCACACTAATGTCATTGGAGTTTAGTACTGGCGCTGAAGACCTGTCGCGTGCCTAAGAAAATCAAAAGTGTAACAAATTTGGGCTCTCTAAGTTATTTCTTGTTTGTTAAACAGCCTTTTTCCCTCTACAGTGTATTTTCAGTAATAATCACATAATAATTATCATCACTTATGACAGCGAAAATTAAACCCTGCCTTTGTGTTACATGAGAAACAGATAATCTTGTGAAACGTGTTACCTCTTTACCCAACTTGTCGTAAGAAAACCGGGCTAGCCAAGAGTTACACTAACGACAGAGATCTTTTAATGCCGGCCGGAGTGGCCGTGCGGTTCTAGGCGCTACAGTCTGGAGCCGAGCGACCGCTACGGTCGCAGGTTCGAATCCTGCCTCGGGTATGGATGTGTGTGATGTCCTTAGGTTAGTTAGGTTTAATTAGTTCTAAGGTCTAGGCGACTGATGACCTCAGAAGTTAAGTCGGATAGTGCTCAGAGCCATTTGAACCATTTGATCTTTTAATGAATTTTTTTTTCAGGTCACGATGAATAAAAATAAAAATATATAGATAAAATGCAGATAAATACTACCCTTTGCATAATATTACCGTATATAATGATAAAATAATGTTGAAGAACACATACATTGAAGTAAACAGATCAGCACAGAGCCTGTGCAATCTTTCAGTCACTTAGAATGAAACTCTGCCAACACTGAAATGGAAGATAGCTTCGTTACTCAGAATTGTGAATTTTTACTTCATATGCAAAGAGACAATATGTTTTTCATTACTTGTAGGAGAGTAAATAATTCGTTGTATCAGTGACCTTGTATTGTTTCCTTATTTTTGCTCATTTAACATACTTTTAAATAGCTTATGACACATTGTAAAACTTATAGTATTAACTGAGCTAACCTGCGTGGGACATCCCCGAACGCCGCGATATCTCCACAAATGTAGCAAAACACTTCGCCCAACCGTTCTCGCTACGAGGGCATTGGTGGAAACCGGGAAGAATTTTTCTTCTGTAAATGGAAGTCGTAAACATAATGGATGTTCCCCCACCCATATGCATTCAGTTTCTGCGGGAAAAAAAATTAAATCGCAGAGATAGCGCCACAGCCAAAGAAAAAAAAAGACCCGAGAAAGCCGTGAGCTTTATCTGCGTATTACATCTCTGCACCAGGATCTGCAACCATTAACGCTACAGAATTGCGTAGGAGATGAAAAGTGTTGAGAATATCATGCACCTGGTAATTAAAACAAGTTTTTCAACACAGTTCTATATCAAGGACAAGAAAAATACTGAACTGTTCATAAAAAAAACACTCGGTAGTTGGCATTTTATGTCAGATACTACCACTCGTGGTGACGCGGCTGGTGCACACACTTATAAGAAGCAGAGATTCGGGAAGAAAGAGAAGGGAAGGGGGTGGGGGAATCCGTAACTTCCAGCCACACGGGACGATGCAATGGCGAAAGCGAACAATTTGTGACGGACTTGGACTGCAACCAGGATTTACCGGTTCTCATTAGCGGTTGCCTTAACAGCATCGGTCATACGAATACGGTCCCTGACCGACTCAGATTTCAAACTTAAAGCACGCTGTAATGCAGCGTTGCTCGTCCATTAACCACCTACTCGCAAATTATTGATTCTCGTAGGAGTTCTGGGTTTTGTGTGATGTCCTTAGGTTAGTTAGGTTTAAGTAGTTCTAAGTTCTTGGGGATTGATGAGCATAGATGTTAATTCCCGTAGTGCTCAGAGCCATTTGAACCATTTGAACCATCGTAGGAGTTCGGATGATATTAGTGTATCCGTACTGAAACAGGCGTCAAGGAACCATCGCTCTCTTACAGAATATGTCCATTTGAGTGTTGTTTATTGTGTCGGACATATCCCTGAATGTTTACCACTCCTCCTTGGACACCCTGTACATTCTTCCACATTATCTAAAACGATCTGACAATACTCAGTAGTTTTCCGATTCCACGCCTGTAGAAACCTACGAGTTGTGAGTAAAAGATGCTGCCAAAGGAGATTTGAACTTTGACGGTTGTTCGATAAGGAACGGGAAAAGTATGCTTTTCCGGACATAACATCAGAATAATAAGAGCGTGAGGGATGATTTCCCAAACGTACTCCTGGATAGTTTCGCTTGTGACGACTGCAGTGCGCGTTCTCATGTAATAGCAACACGTTACGCAGTTTTGTCGGTCGTTTTTCTAACACTGAGACCGAAAGGTGCCTCAGCTGCGATAGGTGCACCCCCTGCGAGGAGTTCTCAGAGCACAACACATGTTTGGAGCCACCACGTGAAAAATATGTTGACATTGCACTCTGTTCGAGTAAATGCCTTTTGTTAGGACTCACCCGTTAATTTCTTCCTAATAAGTTAACATGAAAGCATGACCTCGTGTCACCAGTAACGGTATTGCATAACGAATGTTTTGGTTGCTTTGAATTAGAACACGCAGCGCTGCAAAATACGGCTACCGAACTTTGGCTATTGATTGCAAATGTCGCTAGACGGTTAAATGGTCGCAATCCAGCACACATGCCATTTTTCGAGACTTCATCAACGCTGAAAATCGTTTATGCCAGAACAATCGTTCTTGACACAAGAAAATCTTTGCAACTTCAGAAATGTTCCCTGCGTACGTCTTCTTCTAATAATTTTCTGGTGTGTAGCCGGGTTCCTTAGACATTCTACCACGACATTTTGCCCCGGACACGTTCGGCCATCTTATAAATAATATAATCTTATAAATCGTGACAACGGCTGTCAGTTGAATAAAATTGGAGTCCTGTAATTAAAATGATCCAGTTACGGCAGAATCGATGGGCTCATTCGATACTCAATGTTTAGATCATCTTTCATTCCCACCACCGAGAGAAGCGCACACAACTCGGCTATCCCGCGCATGTCAACACCTGACACATACACTGAAAGACGCCAGTGCATTTCGCATGCGAGAGATCCGGTACGAATACCGTGAATGAACCAGGGCTCTGCATTAGTTACCTACTCACATGGAGATGACCGGACGTCTCTGGGCAAAATATCGTGGTAGAAAGTCGACGGGATCCGGATGCACACACGAAAACTATTAGAGGAAGTAAATCCTTTTCTGACGCACTTTGTCCGAAGGTACTCGCTCTACACACATTACAAAGGATTGTAGCTGCCACCGGTGCCTTCACGTGACTGTTAAACACAAAGGGTACATACAATACGTGGCAAATGCTAGACTTTTTCCACTTGCGAATCTATTTTACAACGCTTAAACAGCATTCATGAGTTTTAACTTTGAATAATCCAATGCGTAGCAGGAGGATAAATACTAGACCTCCACACAAGAAAATGATGGTTGATAAACACAACTGCTGTCATGTCGGATAGCGCCTGACATGGGGCGGCGGTGCCGTGTGGGGTGTGGCCGTTTGCCGGTAGCCGCTGGTGGCGGTAGGGGGAGGAAACTCTCCAGTGCATAGTGTTTTGATCTTGACGCACCCATGGTCTGCTTTATGGAACAGTTTATAGAACTTATTACCATTAATGGTGGGTTCGAGAGTGAAGCGAATTGGCTTTGAGGTTCCACCAGACATAATTTTAGCCAACATTCGAAATGCGGTTTAAAAAGTAGGGGAATGTTTGGTCTCTAACTTGCGACTTCGTGTCTACATTTTGACGACGTTTGCCATTTCTTTTTACCTAACTATCTACATGTCTAAGTTCGATTAAAAAATCACTCTACCACAATGAACTACTTTCATTGTTGCCCTTAATAGTTTACGAAAATTCTTCCAAGCCGATAGGATGGGTCGTGGGATATATCTATGATTATTGAACAAATGAGAATCCTATAAAGTATAATGTTACAAAAAAAAGTTATTCAGAAGAAAACGAAGATAACATTTGCAGATTGCCCGCTCAACTTCAATTACAGGAATCCTTCTTCCATAAATGGAGCAGTTGAATGTTTCTTGGTCACTGCAATCGGTGTTTTCTGTTTCCAACAATGCTGCGTAAAAATGTCTACAATAGACTCAGTCTGCTTTGCTAAGGCCTCAGTGAATGCAGCTTTCCATGAATCAGCCGCCCTCTTTTCTTGGTTGCAGTTTACAATTCAGGATATGCTGTCTTCTCTGTGATGCTGCACGGAATGTCAGGCTGTGCCTGGTACTTACCATCTGTGTGGGGGGATGGTGGGTGTTAGCGAAAATAGTGCCTAAGTATACAGTTTTTGATGTTGCTGAGCAACAGTCACACATTAATTTTTAAATGAACACTCCGCCATTTGACTGTATTGTTCTTTATTTAATTACGACCTAGGTTTGGGCCCTTTATGCCCTTTTCATGTGACCGAGTTTATGTCAGTAACATATATTGAGCTTGACGTGTTAATGGCATAAACTTGCTCACTTGAAAATGGCATAAAAGGCAAACACCTGGGTTGTAATTAGAACAATGCAGTCAAATGGTGGTGTGTTCATTTTAAAAAAAGAACTGCATAAATAATTTGGAAAGAGCGTACGGTATCTCTATGTAGGTTCAAGGGCGTTTTGAGCTTTCTGCAGGTGCCACCAGTAGTCAAACTACACTTTCTCCCTTTCGCCAAAAACATAGACGATGCCTTTTGCCTTGAAACATCTGATCAAGTGGTGTATTGCGAGGGGGAAGTAATACTCATTCGGACGGAGGAGGGTCCGAAGTTTAGTCATGTTACGTGTGACACTGAGGTGACAACCTAAGATCTTTTGTATCAGTCGCCAAACGCCGGACGGCGACACACGCGGGAAGTGACGTTCATTGCTGTCTAGGAAGTGACAGTTGGGAGAAAGTGGGAAGTCCATTAATCCAACAGCATGGAGCAGGTGTCTCGTCGAATTATTTTTTTTTTTTTTTTTTTTTTTTTTTTTTTTTTTTTTTTTTTTTTTTGCCGACGTGATACCACGTCGCACGTACAGTCATAGGCTGAAAGTCGTGCTGAATCAGTTTCCACACTTGTGGCCAATGGACAGTTGGATACTTGGTTCCTACCACGTCACGTGGAACCCCCTGCAGAAGTGTAAAATAAAAGTGTTTTACCTTCTGCGTGTGTGTCGCAGGGATATCCGAGATCACATATCTGTATTCGAGAATAAATTTTGATACATGGGAGAGCTGTGTCGCGGCGTGGCACACAGACATTACCTGGGCGTGAGACGCTGGCATCAGAACCTCCAACAAACAGCCTGTGAAGGAGGCTTGCTGACTGGTCCGTCGTTTCTACAGGTTCCTCATATAGAGGGCAGCTGTCCGTGCCTGGACGTTAAACATTTTCAACACTCCGTCGCGCAGGGGGAGGGTGAGAGTGTCGTAACATACTTCAAATACCTATCCCCTGTATAGTTAATAACGGAAGGCCACCTGAAGTCTTGTGACCTATCTCCACCGGTATTGGGAGCGCTTGTAACACGCGATTGAGTTCTGACGCCACGGTGAGGTTCAGGTGTTTCACACAATGCAACTGCTTCAAGTCCTGAAGTAGGTTATGGTGCACCATCACGCGTGTAGTATGCCCAGAGACCGCGCCCTGTATCCGATGCTGTCATCTTGTTGATGTTCAGAATCTGTCGATCCAGTACTCTGTAGTTCTAATTAGTGGAACGAACCAGCACTAGCAGGTCAGCTGCGTACACCTTATAGCATAAGACGACGTCCCACAGTGTGATGCCAGACAGCCTGTGCTTCAGATCCCTGAGGAGTGACTCGAGTGCGATTGCAAAAAGGTAGGTAGAAAACGGGAAACTTTTTTGTAAAGATCTGTTGATGGATATTGGGCCCACCGCCCATCTGTTGGCCTGGGGCTGTTAGGTGGCTGCTGCCAAATGTGCCACAGAATGTTGATGAGGATTGGGGGAAATTCCATACAGTCTGTCACCTGGAGGAGGACGTTATGGTGCACTCCATAGAAGGCTCAATGGAAATCGAAGGAGACGATCGCCGCTCCTAGGTGGCATGCTGTGGAGATTGCTATTAAGTCCCAGCAGTCACCGATGGCCATTTGTATGTTGACGTCTCCCCGCTGTACCATCTGTTCCAGGGCGAGGATCATTGGCAATGTCGTCTTAATGCTGTCTGCCAAAAGCTTGGCGAAGATCTTGTAGCCACCATTATACAAAGTAAGTGGCCAGAAGCCATTGACCAATTGCCCTCGCGCTGGCTTGTGTACTCGTATAAGAAGTTGGCTGACAAAAGATGGTGGTGCAATGTGGTCTGGGGACATGAATTAGAAAAATTGGCGAAAATGATCATCCATGGCTTTCAGTACGATTACTTGGGTTGTAAAGAAGTGACTGAGGCATGTGATTACCCATCAGCAATGTTGGTGCACGTTCACTACAATGTGGGGCGTGGTGGGTACCTCTGAGGCCATTCAGCGTTGTTATCGTGAGTGGACTATGGCACATTCTGATCGACGCTTCGTCAATAAAAATATGTGAACCTTGATTTAGCGTCATTCTCATTGTCTGTTCAGCAATTGGACCCTATACAGGAGGTATGATCTATAAAAAATTACAATTTAAACGTAGTCGTAATTGAGACGTATTTATGCAATGATATGCAATTCATGTATTTAGTATCATCTTATATTGTTGGTGATCAGGCAATACCTAGGGTTTAGAAACAATTACACCAAGTGTCTGTGTGGCACTCCAATGTCGTAGTGTTATGCTGTTTAACAAGGGACAAAGTCAAAGCTGTATGATTACTCAGCACAACGTTTAATTCTAAAAGGCACAGTAATAGAGTGATAAGCAAACAAATTATGACCACTGCCCACTGTGACGTAGGATGTCACCTGGTGGCGTTGGGGGCACATGATGCGGTAATAAAAGTATGTAACTGGAGCACACACAGATGGGACATCACCATAGCGAAGATATGGGCGCCATATGGGGATATCCATTGAGGTAATTGACTATGACAAAGGGCAGATAATTATTAGACAGAGCCTGTGAACAAGCATCTCCAAAACGGCAAAACTGGTCGAATGTTCACGTGCTACTGTTGTGAGCATCTATGGAAAGTGCTAGAAAGACAGTGAAACTACCACTAGGAGCTAAATAGTTGGACGTCCACAACTCTTCACAGAATTCGGGGTTCGGAGGCTTGTCTGGCCTGTAACGTGGTTAGATGGTGATCTGTGGCATCTATGCAAAAAGTGTGGGATCCTCGTGGACGCACAAGTGTTTCAGAGCACACCATTCATCGTACATTATTGAACATGGAGCCCTGCAGCAGATCATCCGTATGCGTCCACACGTTGACCCAACGACATTGTCAATTACGATTGCATCGGACCACCGGGATTCGATTGTCTTGGAGGTTAATGGCGACTCGAAACGTGCAGCGCGCCATGCACACAGGCTGGTGGGAGCAGTGTTATGCTATGGGAGGCATTCTCCTGCACTTGCGTGGGACCCTTGGTAGTAACTGAAGACACGGTGACATCTACGAACAACCTGCATCCCTTCGTGCTTGATGTCTTCGCCGACGGTGATGTCACCTTTCAGCAGTATAACTGTACCAATTACCGAACAATCAGTTTAATAAGTCACAGCTGCAAAATACTAACACGAATTCGTTACAGACGAATGGAAAAACTAGTAGAAGCCGACCTCGGGGAAGATCAGTTTGGATTCCGTAGAAACACTGGAACACGTGAGGCAATACTGACCTTACGACTTATCTTAGAAGAAAGATTAAGGAAAGGCAAACCTACATTTCTAGCATTTGTAGACTTAGAGAAAGCTTTTGACAATGTTGACTGGAATACTCTCTTTCAAACTCTAAAGGTGGCAGGGGCAAAATACAGGGAGCGGCAGGCTATTTAGAATTTGTACAGAAACCAGATGGCAGTTATAAGAGTCGAGGGACATGAAAGGGAAGCTGTGGTTGGGAAGGGAGTAAGACAGGGTTGTAGTCTCTCCCCGATGTTATTCAATCTGTATATTGAGCAAGCAGTAAAGGAAATAAAAGAAAAATTCGGAGTAGGTATTAAAATCCATGGAGAAGAAATAAAAACTTTGAGGTTCGCCGATGACATTGTAATTCTGTCAGAGACAGCAAAGAACTTGGAAGAGCAGTTGAATGGAATGGACAGTGTCTTGAAAGGAGGATATAAGATGAACATCAACAAAAGCAAAACGAGGATAATGGAATGTAGTCAAATTAATTCGGGTGATGCTGAGGGAATTAGATTAGGAAATGAGACACTTAAAGTAGTAAAGGAGTTTTGCTCTTTGGGGAGCAAAATAACTGATGATGGTCGAAGTAGAGAGGATATAAAATGTAGACTGGCAATGACAAGGAAAGCGTTTCTCAAGCAGAGAAATTTGTTAACATCGAGTATAGATTTAAGTGTCAGGAAGTCGTTTCTGAAAGTATTTGTATGGAGTGTAGCCATGTATGGAAGTGAAACATGGACGATAAATAGTTTGGACAAGAAGAGAATAGAAGCTTTCGAAATGTGGTGCTACAGAAGAATGCTGAAGGTTAGATGGGTAGACCACATAACTAATGAAGTATTGAATAGGATTGGGGAGAAGAGAAGTTTGTGGCACAACTTGACCAGAAGAAGGGATCGGTTGGTAGGACATGTTCTGAGGCATCAAGGGATCACCAATATAGTATTGGAGGGCAGCGTGGAGGGTAAAAATCGTAGAGGGAGACCAAGAGATGAATACACTTAGCAGATTCAGAAGGATGTAGGTTGCAGTAGGTACTGGGAGATGAAGAGGCTTGCACAGGATAAGAGTAGCATGGAGAGCTGCATCAAACCAGTCTCAGGACTGAAGACCACAACAACAACAACTGTACCAGTTCGAAGCCCGAACCGTGATACAGTGGTTTGAGGAGTAACTCACGTTGATCTCTCGGCGACAACATTCGGCTGATGTAAATAATATGGAAACCATATAGGTTGGTATCGGGCGCCATCACAGAGTACGCAGATAAGCGACCCGTTATTTACGCGAATTACGTGACCTGTGCGTAGACATGTAATGCCACATACCTCCACAAACCTACCAACAAACTGCTGGATTCCTGGAACACAGAGTCAGTGATGTACTTCATTCCAAAGACGGCCGAACATGCTATTAAACAGGTGATCATAGTGTTTTGGCTCATCCACATCTAAGGACACCTGCCATTAATTACACCAAGTGTAAATTCTGTCATTCTGAATTTCTGTAGGGTCGACCAACAACGATGATTTCATATGCACAGTAATAGGTCAGCGAGTAGTTGGTGTTGCTAATCCTGTGGGATAAATCGTTCATATATTCATATCATTTAAGACTAAATACAGAATCAGCATGTACTATCATCCTCAAAAATACCCGAACGATCAGAACTGCGTTTCGCATGAATTGTATGTAGCCTAGATAATGTAACTGTCTTGCAGGTCCTCTAATCTCGTATCAGTACAGTCGTTGAACTGTACAAAATGGTTACCATAAGCGACCACTAGGAAACACAGTTCTGTATGAGAATAGCTCTAGGCGTAAATTAATGCCACCGTGCTATAAATACTAGTTAACACCTGAGACAGTCCTCAACACTTGTAAACACAAATTTATGACAAGAAGTGACATTTGTAAAGTGTTACCACTCTCATTTTTACCTGACACAAGTAGTGACTGTAACTCTAACACGTCAGTCCTTCTTGTATTCTTGTTCTTTAAAAGATTTTGCAACCATCTATTAATCGTCGTTCACTTGGCGAGTGCTTTTGCATAAATTGATTAAGGAACTAACCACTAAAAGAAAACCATGTCTAACAGCGTCGGGGGCTCGACCGAAACCTCACCGTCAACAACCTATCACTAGTAATTTCACTATATTCATGATGGCACGCTGATCTATGTGCAGTTTGAAAATCACCTATCGTACTTGTTATCTGACTCAAAGTGTCATCGCCGACTAACCATAAAGAAATGCGATGTAGCACATTTTTAGCCACTATCAGTTAGCAAATCTGAACTTTAAGTACGTGACGAGAATTTTTGTATTGGATCAAGGTAATAATAAATAAATGCCGTGTGGCTAGGGCCTCCAGTCGGGTAGACCGTTCATATATTCATATCATTTAAGACTAAATACAGAATCAGCATGTACTATCATCCTCAAAAATACCCGAACGATCAGAACTGCGTTTCGCATGAATTGTATGTAGCCTATATAACGTAACTGTCTTGCAGGTCCTCTAATCTCGTATCAGTACAGTCGTTGAACTGTACAAAATGGTTACCATAAGCGACCACTAGGAAACACAGTTCTGTATGAGAATAGCTCTAGGCGTAAATTAATACCACCGTGCTACAAATACTAGTTAACACCTGAGACAGTCCTCCACACTTGTAAACACAAATTTATGACAAGAAGTGACATTTGTAAAGTGTATCAATCTAGAAACTGTGGTCCTGTTAATCAAATATGAAAGACGAGAAATATGGTTTGATTGGTGAGAAATAAACTTAACATTAAGAAACGCTACCATAGACGAAGTCTATACATCGAATTATCTCATCAGTCGCGAGATGTTTGGAACTGCAGTGACAAGAAAAATGAACAATTTCTGACATCCTGGGATTCGAACCCGGCACCTATCACCGTCGTTTTTAGCGGTGGAGGGACATTAAATACAAGTTTCTTTCACCAGAAGCGAGATGTTAAGATGTTTGTACTAGAAACGACGTCACGAAGAGTACAGTGATGACTGGGAATCGAACCCCGTACACACCTTTGTTGACCAATAAAAAGACACAACTATCGAATTGTTCTTCACCAGTAGCTAGGAATGACATGTTTGAACTTGAAATGATGTGACACAAAGAAATGAGTTTCTCTGGGACTCGAAAACGTCACATATCGTTACTGAAAATGAATGAAGAGACGTTAAAAATCAAAATTAAATTTCCATCTTGCTAAACCCTGAAATGTCATTGCGCAAATTTTTGTGCCGAACCAGGATTCGATCCCTGACATGCGCCTTACGTGGAGAATTGGAGGAGTTTGAAAACTTGAGGAAACAACGAACTGATGGCACTATGTGATCACGAAGGGATCAAATCCCGTGAAACCAGAACTAATATATTCAACATCTCAAGCTGAAGTAAGAGTTAGAATAGGTGCCTTTTGACCTTAGATGACGTTTGTTTCTTTAACTGAATTAAAAAATACTAGTGGAAGATATGCTACTGGCGAAAGAGTTTCTACATGCTGCCAACTACTCCTCTGTCATGGCCCTATATAATCTGTAGTCGGTAGCGAAGGACATAAGGTTTAAAGTGAATTAGGAACCACAGTAGATATTATGTTCTTCATGTGACATAATCAAAGGTAAATATGATCTACTATTAAAATCCTTCACCTGCAATGTGAATCGAACCTCACACTACATATACTAACGTAGTATAAACACTAAGACCACGGAACTGCCCGTTTGGTTGGATCGTGATTTTGTCGTAGCACTGGTGCGCCAGACTGGATGAGCATCATGGCCTCCTGACTCCCAGGGGTTACTTACTTGATTCTGTAATCCCTGAAACAAAATCACATAACGACCATCTACAAGCATTGTCGTCACTGTAGGATGCGGGAGCTTCTGCTGGAAGTGTTGCTACCACTTAAGCTACTCTCCATGGCAAACGTCGCGAAGTGAAAAGGAAAACTACATTACTGAAACCGATTCTTCCGTAATTCAGTAAACCACTACTCGTCGGTCTGCTAACACTATCGATCAGTTCGAGGCTAAGAAATACTTTACTTCATTTTACAGCCCTGCAGTAATAAAAAAAAACCGGAAAGTGTTGACTCCTTATCCTGACCAGAAACATTTCAGTTCGAACGGCCTACGGCGTATGCCAGCGGACCTTTGTACACTCATATTGGCTAGCATAAAATTATGTGATATAGCAGTTTGGTCTTCAGCGTGAAATATTTTCTATAAACAGTGTGCAAACCATGAAATAACAACGATAAAGTAACCAGTATTCTCGCAGCATAGGACGTGAGAAATGTTATGTATGTAAGTTATTCCCGACAAAATTTATCAGAAAAAAAGGAGGTTTGTGCTCAGGTGTGTGGCGATTTTGGACTTAATACAAGAAGGAAGGCAGTAAACTCGAACATCAGTGCCCTATACGCCTACGCTATGAGCGTTTTCGAAGAAATCAAGTCGGGCAATAGCTTTCTCGTGTCACGTAGGGAGACTTTACCTTGAATTGTTTGCCGTTGTAGCTCTGTCCCATAAAGAGTTGAAACGTCAGTATCTTGTCAATTGAAAACCTAGAACCCACACTTCTTTGACTTCACATTTCGACATCGTTTCCACTGACCTACCGACCTACGGCAACATTCACTCCCTCCTAATAATACTAGTGATAGCTAAGAGAGAGAATGACAACGTGGACGAAATTAGTTATTGTTTCTGCGTGGAATAACCCTCCTGGAGTAAAAATATACATTTGATAGTTACATGACTCACCATGAGTGAAAATCATTCACAATATTTAACTGACATACGAAGACGATATAAAGTGAATTTAGCTTGTTAATTGTGTGTCACTCGAGGAAATATCTCGACTGTCATAGGGTTGTAAGATTTAATCTACAAAGGACGTTCAGAATGTTTTGCACAGTCGTCTATAATTTTCTTATTTTTTGCAGGAGGAGAACGAAATCTTTTGTGAACATATTTGGAACATTTAGCTATACATTGAGCCTACTCAATGTAGCCTCCATCAGCTGCGACGCATCGGTCCCAACGCTCTTTCGATGATGCAATGCACTTTGGTAAAATTCTGGGGATTGACTTTTACACCATCGCTTGACGCAGGAAATAAGGCGTTTCTCACTACGAAATGTTTTAACGTGCAGATGAACCTTCAGACCACCAAACAGGTAAAAATCAGACGGAGCCAAGTCCGGACTGTAAGGAGCATGAGGAACAATTTCCCCACCCATTATCCTGATTTTCTCCTGCATCCTAAGGGCTGTATGGGGTTTAGCGTTGTCATGGTGTAGTCTGACGAATTGACCCTGAAGCTGTGGTCCGTGGGTCTTGATGGCACGTCACAGCTTGTCCAATGACAAACAGTAACGGCCCCGGTTAATTGTGGAGCCAGGTTCGAAAAAGTGAATGTAAATGACACCACACTGGTCCCAGAAGAATGGGGCCATCACCTTTCGGCCTGCTGTTCATGAAAGTCTTGGTTTCTCCTTCCGAGGGGAACCCGGATGACGCCACTCAATGGATTGTGTTCGGACGAAAACAACCATGTTTCATCCTGGGTATTGACGCCGTCAAAAAACTGTAAAGGTCTTCACGAGGCCCTCGCACACATTCTTCCTCATAGTTTTCATTTCTCTTGTCAATGATCTACGCACCCGACGTGCACAGATTTTTCGGTACCCTAGTGACTGTACCAGTGATACGACACTACCCAATGACCAACGAGTCATTTCAGCAGGCTGTCGTCTCGTCACACATCTGTCATTTTGGATTATTTAATCAATGGTCTCCTTATTCACATCACTCACGGCCGTCTATGGTCTCCCACATCGTGGATTGTCCAGTAGAGAGAAATCACCTTCTTTAAACCTGTGCAACCACCGCAGGATACTGCTGCGATCCACTGTGTCCTCCCCATAAACAGGGAGCAACTTCCTGTGAATCGATGTATAAGAGTAATCACAGGCCTTGAAGAGGAACTCCGTCACCGATCGTTGTCGCAACCTGACATCTACTTCACGGTCCATTGTGGTTCAAATGTAAATAAAAGAAAATACTTTTATACACCAACTTACAGATAAATGTTCCAATTATGTTCAAAAAAATTTTCGTTCTCCTTCTGCAAACAATAAAAAAATTAGAGACGACTCTGCGAAACTTTTTGAACGCCCTTTGTACATTGTTGACAAGTGACAAACCTCCTCGTTTCAGGAAGGAATACATTTGCACAGCCGATGAGTTTCTTCAGAAGGCTAGCAATCCAAGAGTGAAGCTTACGCTTCAAAGACGCAGCGGAAGCATCTCACATATACCAGAAATACGAAAGATGTAAGCAGAAATGTGTAACTCAACAGAGACTACATACAATAAGAGCAGGGGAAATGAAATGGATGGCCTTCCTTTTCATAGCTTTCATTATTTTATTTCTGTTTTACTTTGTAGATTATCAGAATATTCATATGATAATATCGACAGGTAATTGTTAGAATCGACTGGTAAGTCAAATTTAAATAGGAAAATAATCTGTGCTCTTTCTAATGAAGAGATCAATGATAGTAAGCCTTCAATCAAAAAGAAATTAAATAAGTGGCCTAAGGTAGTGTTTACACGTAGAGACCCACAATAACATCTGAGGACAAGATGTGAAGGCATAGATGGACAGATGGTGCAGAAATGTAAACCTCTCACGCCCTATGCTTATACCTTTCTTCAGACGGTTTAATTTCTTCGTAGGAGGCAGACACCTCATTTTGGAGCTGATAAACAAGGGTTACAGGCTCTCGCAATATCATCGTACATACCTAATACTCCGTCAGCCCTCAACCACCCTAGTAGATTTCTCAGAACGTATGATCCCACACACAGAAACATAACGAAGTTTAGTTTTCTTTCCGCATTCGAAATAAATTTGGCAATTTCCCAGGAAGCCCATATTTCTGTCTTACGGAACTTGGATACTGTCGAATATAATTATCATGTCCTGAGTCCCTTTCGGCGCTACGACCTCTAGTCTACTTTCGGCTAGGTAATACAGCTATGATTCCGCAACTTCAAAACGACCCCTGTTTTAGTTTATGACCTATTCATTTTCACCAATCAGATCTGTATATACAGTACTATGGGCTGCTGTGTCACCCAAGAGCCTTTTCCCCTGAAGCACTGCATTGTAGAGTAACTTCCACTTCGTGAATATTTCAGTAATTCACTAAAATCTTTCACATCAACTACGGAACAGACAACAAATGTTGTTAATGGCAGTACACAAATAAATCCATCCATCTTGAGTACCCTTGCTTGTTTAATTCATTGAAGATCTCGCAGCCCGCCCCATTCTTAAGTGAAATCACATTTCAACTACACATAACAAACAAATCTGGAAGAATTTGTTGTCTACGAACTTGTTGCTATTGGTTTCTAAATTAAATTGTATAAGATACCTCGGTATTCTCGAAGCAATCAACTATGGTCACTTATACAGCAATAATAATCATGGTTGGCAGGGGACCTACAATTTGTTTACAGTATCATACGTCTTACGAGTAACTATTAGCCAATAATTCGTGGATTTTGACCCAAAAGCCAAAGGTGACATTATTTCAACCTTTTCAGACTTCATTACAAATGCATCAGTACCCCAGTGGCATGAAACTTTTTCTGCTATTTTCAAATAATCCTTTGGTGTCAACAGACGAATTAAAAGAATACCATTTTAGACTAATTAGGACCACACGTTCGTAGTAGCTTTCTGGTGTTTTCAGCACATTTACTCGTTGTATGATGCGGGAACATGCTTCGACATAAATTAGTTTGTTGTTACGAAGATACATCACCACAAATGGGTGCAGATTCATACCTGTGGTAACGGGTCGTTGTTATCAGCTTTTATGACTGGAAGTACTGCTTTTACTATGAAAATTAAGCCAACAGCAAATGTAAAGAGGAATGTCGAATGAGGTGAACATTATATGCTTCAGTCTTTCCAAATCAATATTCAAGAAACTGAAAAAATAAGCGACGTAATACTTTCTAAAAACTAACATCAACAGTAATAATAATATTGTAGTAATAATTAGTTTAATTTGGCACATTCAAATATTCAGCTGATGATTATTGAAAACTGCCAGTCAGTCAGCAAAAGAACTGCAGTACGAACTCAAAGATTTGCCCAAGACAGAGTTATTGAATTTCATTCTGGTCCATTTCAGCGGCATTACAGAGAGACTGCACAACAAAATGACTTTACAAATTCCACCCCTCACCGGTACTCCACTCTATGTTAAAAGCTGGATTCGGACCAGCAAATAAACGCGATGTCATAGAGCTAGCGGAGCTCCGACACGTAGAACATTCTATCGGTACTGTAGTAGCAGTTAAGGTAGGAAAAACAGCACATTGTTCACAAAGCGAAAATAAGAGAAATAGCAGTTTATGTGTAAAATGACTCTGCTTGTCATCTCGTTCAGAACATTTGTCCAAATTTAGAAGGAAATAGCCAACGCATTTGGAAGGGTAGTTCAACTCTAGTTCCGAAAGTAAGTCGAAGATCATAGAGTTGCCAAAAAAATCTTGTGACATTTCCCAGTCTCAGCTTTTCCAACAGCAGGAACCTATTGTGGCTCTCAAAATCTCACTCTAGTGCTTTTACCAAACTCGTGCTAGATATCTGGACAACCAGACATCATATTGAAAATAGGCTTCATTCACTGCACCTACAGAATTCATTACTAATTTGCATCGATTCTACTTGATAATTACAGTTACCTCACTACGTATAATACCACAGAAACACTGTAAAACTAAGTAAAGTATCCTATGAGTTACGTAATTGTGTTATTATAAGTTTATATGTGTAACTGTGGAATGAATATGTGATTGATTTAGGATAGTTTCAAAGCTGAAAGCTCTTACGTAAAACTTTGAACTGAGTCGTTCCTATTGTAAGGATAGTTTAGCTGTAGTTCTAGGACTGTTAAACTTCGAAATCGGCTAGCATCTCGGCATTTGGCAGTTTTGCTAAGAAATACATAATGTAAAGTAGAGCCAGTTCTTCGCAGTTGAGCCACAGACAAAAAGGAAATGGGAGAAGAACATTATACCAATGGAACAGTTCATATAGTATGAACTAACAGTAAAAAGTAAACACCTATATGTCAGTTACTGTAGATAAGTTGGTACTCAAAAATTACTGCGGGGTACATATCTGCTGTCATCTTATTGCAGCAGAAGCAGAAGCGGATTGGCTTGTAATCCGTCAAATGTTACGATTTTTTAGCTTTCTGAGACAATAAAGTCATCCGATGTAAGTGCCTAATTTTGTAAAAGGCTGATAGGACTGTAATCCACAGTTATTAGATTTATTTGTCTTTTAAGACATTGTAAGTGATTTGCGAACATAGTTTTGACATCTTTGTGACGGGATTTTGTCATCGTATCTTCAGTAATTGTTTTGTAACAGTGCTACCTCACGTAAAAATGAATATGAATCAAAGTGCAACACCTATTTATTCAAGAACAGTAAAAAAATATTGCAGTGAACTGGCTGCTCATTTAAATACCTACTGCTCAATAAAATTCATAATAGCCAAAGAAATACTGCAGTAAACTGATTATTGAACTTGTCGTAACACATAAAACCTGAACAATCACTCATATTTCGGTTGATAGCAGACAATACGACTTATACTGACAATATCTGCAGCTTTAACACATTAAATTACCTAACATTATCAGTGTTGTAGAAGGCAATCTTTAAATATGGTGCTGTAGTCTTCTTTACAAGAACCAGTTTATTTGCCGACACCACAAGGAATGATACATCGTTTACTAGCTTCAGCCAGTTAAATGGACATTTTCAGATCACATCATAGAAAGCCGTGTCTACTGCTATTAATGAAGCAAGACGCTTTGTCACAATCGTGTTTACAATTTCAAAGTGAAAATTGTAGTTTTTGAGTTTGTAATTGTAAATATGATTGTGACAAAGCGTCGTGTTTTAGTAGTCTATATAGGCACTGTTTTCCGATGCCATCTGAAGATGACCGTTTTACTACACTACTGGCCATTGAAATTGCTACACCAAGAAGAAATGCAGATGATAAACGGGTATTCATTGGACAAATACATTATACTAGTACTGACATGTGGTTACATTTTCACGCAAATTGGGTGCATAGTTCCTGAGAAAGCAATACCCAGAACAACCACCTCTGGACGTCCTAACGGCCTTGATAGGCCTGGGCATTGAGTCAAACAGAGCTTGGATGGCGTGTAAAGGTACAGCTGCCCATGCAGCTTCAACACGATACCACAGTTCATCAAGAGTAGTGACTGGCGTATTGTGACGAGCCAGTTGCTCGGCCGCCATTGACCAGACGTTTTCAGTTGGTGAGAGATCTGGGGAAAGTGCTGGCCAGGGCAGCAGTCGAACATTTTCTGTATCCAGAAAGGCCCGTACAGGACCTGCAACATGCGGTCCTGCATTATCCTGCTGAAATGTAGGGTTTCGCAGGGATCGAATGAAGGGTAGTGCCAAGGGTCGTAATACATTTGAAATGTAACGTCCACTGTTCAAAGTGCCGTCAATGCGAACAAGAGGTGACCGAAACTTTAACCAGTGGCACCCCATACCATTACGCCCGGTGATAACGCCAGTATTGCGATGACGAATACAAGCTTCCAATGAGCGTTCTCCGCGATGTCGCCAAACACGGATGCGACTATCATTGATGCTGTAAACAGAACCTGGATTCATCCGAAACAATGACGTTTTGTCATTCGTGCACCCAGGTTCGTCGTTGAGTACACCATCGCAGGCGCTCCTGCCTGTGATGCCGCGTCAAGGGTAACCGCAGCCGTGGTCTCCGAGCTGATAGTCCATGATGATACAAACGTCGTCGAACTGTTCGTGCAGATGGTTGTTGTCTTGCAAACGTCCCCATCTGTTGACTCAGGAATCGAGACGTGGCTGCACGATTCGTTACAGCCATGTGGATAAGATGCCTGTCATCTCGACTGCTAGTGATACGAGGCCGTTGGGTTCCAGCACGGCGTTCCGTATTACCCTCCTGAACCCACCGACGCCATATTCTGCTAACAGTCATTGGATCTCGACCAACGCGAGCAGCAATGTTGCGATACGATAAACCGCAATCGCGACAGGCTACAATCCGACCTTTATCAAAGTCGGAAACGTGATGGTACGCATTTCTCCTTACACGAGGCATCACAGCAACGTTTCACCAGGCAACGCTGGTCAACTGCTGTTTGTGTATGAGAAATCGGTTGGAAACTTTCCTCATGTCAGCACCTTGTAGGTGTCGCCACCGGCGCCAACCTCGTGTGAATGCTCTGAAAAGCTAATCACTTGCATATCACAGCATCTTCTTCCTGTCGGTTACATTTCGCGTCTGTAGCACGTCATCTTCGTGGCGTACCAATTTTAATGGCCAGTAGTGTAGCTGAAAATAGTAATATATGTAACTTCCTCTCAATCTTGTCGTAAAGAAGGCTACAACACTACATTTAATATGTTTACCACAAACATGAATTTTGTTGTAACTTTAATCGCACTTACACCACAAAAATTAAGATGTACATTCGCTAAGTCAGATTATTCAATTTGATGACATCTACAAGAGATGTCCTTTGAAATCCATCTTTTGTGGTATTTTGCCAACAGCCGTAAAAGACTTATTTCCAGTGTGAGCAATACTTAATTGTATCATTCGTTATGCAAATTTAGTATTCCGTAAATAAATCATTATTTACTTGAAATATCGTGCTCGTGAGATAAAGGTTGTCCCTACGCAGGCTATGTTGAACAGTATAATTTACAGTAAGGTACTTACTTGAACCAATTTTGTTTATTTGCCAGTGACAAGGGTTTTTTACAATGTGTCTTCAACAAAGCTAAAACGTGCAAATATATTCACATGACAGAACATTATTTTGCGTTCAGAATCATAATTTATACGAAATGCACAATCGAATTGTGGAGGGGAGTAGTGGGGGTGCACAGTAATGTGGTAACCCGTTACACTTAACGTCTCCACAACCAAGTGACAATCTGCTGTGGGAGATATTAAATCGTCTACAGAAAGGTGTAAGCATATAGCGTTCTGCTGTGTTGTTCAGCTTATGTGGAAAGTTGAAGCGACCGCGCCATCGTTAACTGAAGTTACAAACAAAACAACTTTTATCCGTCAGTTGTCCTGAGCTCACGAAAATCGAAAGTCATGAACGTAAACAATTCTCTCCTGCAAAACTTTTTAGTGTCTACATAAATTTTTCCCTCTTAATTCTTGAATGTCCCTCGCATATATCATAGTGATCATCTCTTTTCGACTACTGCCCTCATGATTATAAAAACTATGTACGAAGTCCTTTTAAATGATGTTGTGATAATTAGCTGCCTCCATCAGACAAACAATTTATTATCATCAACTTGACCGTTATCATTAGCTACCGAATAAAGCAGTGAAAAAACACGCGCTCAATATTAACGACTCTAACATGGGACTGTGGTATGTCGACATAGTTTACACTTTATGGTGGATGTTTGAATAATAAACTGGCTGACAACGAAGACTGTTAACGAATCCTGATATTTTAACATAATACAGCAACAGCTTCTGGCTAGTTTAAACTCATTTTGACACCGCCAGCCCATCTATGCTGTCGCATCGTATCAGTAGAGATAGCTGTCGGTCGCTGACTGTCAACGCCACTCCATGCTACTTAATTACATTCTTTTTATATAAGGACTTTCTATCACTGAGCCCTTCATTAGAAACAGCATTAATTATTTTCCTATTTACACTCGACTTAGACGTCCATTCTAACACTTACTCCTCGATAGTTAATACATGACTATTCTGATAACTTATAGCTTAAAACAGGAATAAAATAGCAACACATACGAATAGGAAGGCCATAAGCTTCACTCCTGGACTGGTAGCCTGCTCAAGAACCTCGTCGGCTGCGTGGACATATCGGATCCTGATCCGAGGATGAGTGGGACGTAACAACATTGCAGATTAAGTCTGGCAACCCTGCGATAGCCGTCATACTGCCTCGGATGTCACACAATCATCCTGCTAAATTCACTTGATACTGTCTTCGTATTTCAATTAAATATTGTGAACGATTTTTACTCATGGTGCGTCATGTAACTGTCAATGTATGCTTTTATTCCAGGAAGGTCATTCCAAGCAGAAACAATAACTTATTTCGTCTTCGTGCCATTATCTCTCTCAGCTGTCACCAGCATTACTAGGCAGGCATGAGCGCTGCGGTAGGTCGGTAGGTTAGTCGAAACGGTATCGCAGTGTGAAATTTAACAGGTGCTGGTTGTAGGTTCTAATCGCACAGAGAACTGACATTTTTGACTCTTTATGTTTCAGAGCTACAGCGGTTCGGCTTGTTGAATGTAGCAGATAATTAACGTTACAATCATCCTACATGATACGAGTTTCATCCAACTTCATATCTTCGATAACACTATCCTCATACAGGGCACTGATGTTCGACCTTCCTCTCTTCTTCCTTCTATTACATCCAAAATCGCCAGAAACCTCTGCTCCAAACTCCTTTTTCCAGGTAAATTTTGCCCTTAGTGGGAGATGATATGCTCTGTACTCCTCACGTCATGTGCTGCTAAAATAATGGTTACTATGTTATTGTTACTACATCGTGTAGACACTGTTTACATAAAATATTTAACGCTTAAGACCAACCTACAATATTACATAATACTATGTTTGCCAATGACAGTGTGCCACCGTCGCTGTTGATCATAGGCTCAAGGCGTGATCCATCGCGATCGTCTGGGCAGACGTCGTAGGCCGGTGGAACAGAAATTGTTCTGAACAAGACAGACAGCCACGAGTTCCCGAGGTATTGCTGTTACTGGCCGGTTATAAAATGAAGTAAATTAATTCTGAGCTTCCAACAGACTGGTACTGTTAACCTACTGACGAGCTACAGTTTATTAAATTTCGGAAGAATCGGGTCAACTTTTCTTTTGCCGTGGAGAGTAGCTTAAATGGCAGGAACACTTCTTGTGGATACTGCCACATCCTACAGCGTTGGCAGTATGTGTAGGTACCCGTTATGTGGTTACAAAATCAAGAAATTCACTCCAGGGAGTCAGGAAGCACGAATGCTCGTCCAGTCTGCTACGACAAAATCATGACGCAGTCAAACGTGCAGTTCCATGGTCTTGGGTTTGATACTGGGTTAGGATGTATAGGGTCAATGTCCAAGTTCCAGTTTAGGCGAAGGTTTTTAACAGGCACTAGTAGAGCCCATTTACGCATGAGTATGCCAAATGAACGACATACGAGTCCACCATGGTTCCAGATTCACATTAAAGATGATGTCCCTCCGCTACCGACAAGAGGCTGGGTTGGACCATCACACAGGCATATATGCGAGCATGTAGAATTTCTGTCGCAGTAACCTTCGTTACACCAGCATGTTTATTTTAGTTGGAGAACTAAACACCATATAAGGGCACAAGAGCACTTACTCTATCTCTTATTTCGGCCTGAGATAATGAATGTATTTGTTCTGGTTTCACGGGATTAGATTCCTTCGTTATAACAAAGTGCCATCAATCGATTGTTTGCCCACGGTTCCAAACTCCTTGAATTCTTCACGTAAGGTGCTTGTCAGGGTTCGAATCCTGGTTCCGCACAAAAATTTTCATAATGTCGTTTCAGGTTTTAATATGAGCATATCTATGTTGTTGGAAATTTATTTTGATTTTTAACTTCTCTTCATTCATTTTAAGTAACGATATGTAACAGTTTCGATTCCCAGAATGACACAGATTTTCTTGTAACATCATTTCTAGTTCAAAAATGCCTCTTCTGGCTAGTGGTGAAAAAGATTTCGATTGTTAACGCGTCTTTTTGTGTGATCAACTACTATATGAACGGGGTTCGATTCCCAATCATCACTGTGCCTTTCGTCACATCATTTCTAGATCAAATATGCTCAAATCTCTCTTCTGGTGGAAGAAACCCATATTTAATGTCTCTTCGTCGCTAAAAACCAATAGTTCCCGGGTTCGAATCCGCGGAATGCAGAAATTATTCATTTTTCTTGTCACTGCAGTTTTAAACACCTCGCGACTGCTGAGATAATTCGATATATAGCCTTTGTCTGTGCTTACGTTACTTCATTTTAAGTTGGTTACCCGATAATGAAACCATATTTCAGATCTTTCATGGTCGGTTAACAGGGACCAAAGTTTCTGGGTAGTTGACCTGGTCCAATACAAATATTTTCGTCACGTAATTTAAAGTTCAGATTTGCTAACTGATAGTTGCTAAAGATGTGTTATGTCACGTCAAATAATGGTTAGTCGGCGATGTCGGTTAGTGTTGCGGCCAAGTCTCGCGACATATGAATAACCTTTACGTATTTTTAACGTCACATTGTGTCAGATAACAAGTACGAGAGGTGGTTTTCGAACTGCACATATATCAACGTGCTAACATGAATATAGTGAAATTACTAGTGATACGTTGTTGACGGTGAGGTTTAGGTTGAGCGCCCGACGCTGTTAGTCATGATTTTTGTAAGTGGTTAGTTCATTTTTCAGTTTATGCAAAACCACTGAGCAAGTAAACTATGATTAACAGATGGTTGTAAAATCTTTTCGTGAACAAGAATACAAAAGGATTGACATGTTAGAGCTACCGTCATTATTTGTGCCAGTTACAAATGAGTGTGATAACACTTAAAAAATGTCACTTCTTGTAAGAAATTGGCGTTGACAAGCGTTAACGACTGCTTTAAGTGTTCGCTGATATTTTTAGCATTGTGGTATTAATTTACACTGGGAGCTATGGTCATACAAACCAGCATTGTCTAGTGGTCACTTACCACGCGAGGTGGCGCAGTCGTTAGCACACTGGTCTCGTATTCGGGAGGACGACGGTTCATACCCGAGTCCGGCCATCCCGGCTTAGGTTTTCCGTAATTTCCCTAATTCGCTTGAGGCAAATACCAGGATGGCATGGGACCGATGACCTCGCTGTTTGGCCCCTCCCCCAAATCAACAGTCTTCTGGTCAGTTACGGTCACTAGTTTGTATAGTGCAAACACTGCAAGACCGTACGTCATGTGGGCTGCATGGAAAACAGGCGCAAAGTAATTCCGGTAGTTCGCACGCTTTTGAACATACTACATAAATGCTCCGCAGGCCACCGTATGATGCGAGGTAGTGTGTATCTTGTACCTTTACTAGTCATCGCCTTTCCTGTTTCATTCGCAAACTGATCGAGGTAAAAACGACTATCTACACTCCTGGAAATGGAAAAAAGAACACATTGACACCGGTGTGTCAGACCCACCATACTTGCTCCGGACACTGCGAGAGGGCTGTACAAGCAATGATCACACGCACGGCACAGCGGACACACCAGGAACCGCGGTGTTGGCCGTTGAATGGCGCTAGCTGCGCAGCATTTGTGCACCGCCGCCGTCAGTGTCAGCCAGTTTGCCGTGGCATACGGAGCTCCATCGCAGTCTTTAACACTGGTAGCATGCCGCGACAGCGTGGACGTGAACCGTATGTGCAGTTGACGGACTTTGAGCGAGGGCGTATAGTGGGCATGCGGGAGGCCGGGTGGACGTACCGCCGAATTGCTCAACACGTGGGCCTGAGGTCTCCACAGTACATCGATGTTGTCGCCAGTGGTCGGCGGAAGGTGCACGTGCCCGTCGACCTGGGACCGGACCGCAGCGACGCACGGATGCACGCCAAGACCGTAGGATCCTACGCAGTGCCGTAGGGGACCGCACCGCCACTTCCCAGCAAATTAGGGACACTGTTGCTGCTGGGGTATCGGCGAGGACCATTCGCAACCGTCTCCATGAAGCTGGGCTACGGTCCCGCACACCGTTAGGCCGTCTTCCGCTCACGCCCCAACATCGTGCAGCCCGCCTCCAGTGGTGTCGCGACAGGCGTGAATGGAGGGACGAATGGAAACGTGTCGTCTTCAGCGATGAGAGTCGCTTCTGCCTTGGTGCCAATGATGGTCGTATGCGTGTTTGGCGCCGTGCAGGTGAGCGCCACAATCAGGACTGCATACGACCGAGGCACACAGGGCCAACACCCGGCATCATGGTGTGGGGATCGATCTCTTACACTGGCCGTACACCACTGGTGATTGTCGAGGGGACACTGAATAGTGCACGGTACATCCAAACCGTCATCGAACCCATCGTTCTACCATTCCTAGACCGGCAAGGGAACTTGCTGTTCCAACAGGACAATGCACGTCCGCATGTATCCCGTGCCACCCAACGTGCTCTAGAGGGTGTAAGTCAACTACCATGGCCAGCAAGATCTCCGGATCTGTCCCCCATTGAGCATGTTTGGGACTGGATGAAGCGTCGTCTCACGCGGTCTGCACGTCCAGCACGAACGCTGGTCCAACTGAGGCGCCAGGTGGAAATGGCATGGCAAGCCGTTCCACAGGACTACATCCAGCATCTCTAAGATCGTCTCAATGGGAGAATAGCAGCCTGCATTGCTGCGAAAGGTGGATATACACTGTACTAGTGCCGACATTGTACATGCTCTGTTGCCTGTGTCTATGTGCCTGTGGTTCTGTCAGTGTGATCATGTGATGTATCTGACCCCAGGAATGTGTCAATAAAGTTTCCCCTTCCAGGGACAATGAATTCACGGTGTTCTTATTTCAATTTCCAGGAGTGTATATGACTCCGTACAAGATTTAAATTATTTTATATTCGTGGTCCTCATGTGAAATGTATAAGCTGCAGTCAAATGAAAACCGAACACCCTCCACAACGACACCGTGGAATGATGGTTCGATTCAAAAACAATCACCACACGTTCTAAGACATTTATCCCCCTGGGAGACGAGAGGATCAGTCCTTGTTTCGTAGATCGATTGACAACAGTACCCATTCTTGCAGTTCCAAGTTGGCTGAAACTTCAGATGGCCGAAAATGTGAAAATCTCATGGTGAAAGATCAGGACTGTACGGAGAATGACTGAAGCGAAGCCTTCATCCGTTTTGCAGTTTGGGGCTATGCGTTATCGTGCAGCATCTTGATTGCGTCAGACAGAATTTATTGGCGTTTTTACTTTATGGATCGTCGCCTTTTCTGCAAGGTATCTTCATAGCGCTGGGCATTAACTGTGGTTCCACGCTCGAGGAAGTCGACGAGCAGATCGCCCTTTCAGTGGAAGAGGAAGCCTACCTTAGATTAGCCGGAACTTGCGTGGACAGCTTTGAATTTCTTTGGCGGGGAATATGTGGGCTACTTCAACTGTTAGTTTTGCCGTTTGCCATCGGCTGTCGTTATGCTGTCGAACGGAATCATCCTGTGGCACGATAACGCCCGCCCCCATACTGCCAATCGGGCGAAGGCTGCGCTTCATCGATTTGGTTGGGAAACACTGTCACACCCTCTGAAGAGCCGGGAGCCTTCACCGTGTGATTCCCATGTCTTTGGCGACCTGAAGAGTAACTTTGCTTACAGTCGGACGAGTAAGTGGCCATTGTGGGTGCTGTTGTGTAGTCGTCTGCGGCCAACCGCTTTCTACGAAACAGGAAATGATCATCTCGGCTCTGAGTGGGATAAATTTCGTAACGTGTGTAGCGCTTATTTTTCAATTGGATCATTCCGTGATTCAGTAGTGGGTAACGTTCGATTTTCATTCAATTGCCCCCCCCCCCCCCCCCCATGTTGCTGGCATGAAAGGCGTTCTGCAGTTGCTCCAAAAGGCCGGTTCTCCAAGTTTTCTCAGTACCGTTCCGTGAAAAGAACGTCGTCTTTCCTCCAGTTATTGACATTTGAAATCACGAAGCATCTTCATAATATTCACGCGTTGATCGAACCTTCCGGTAGCAAATCAAGCAGTCCTCCTCTGAATTTAGTCGATGTCTTCCTTGAATACGATCTGGTGGGTGTGGTGTCAGCGTTAGACACCACGCTAGAGGTTGCGATAATCGATAGCGGTCCAGCACTTGCAACCTCTCTGGACTCGCTGGCGCTTGCAGCGCCGCCGTATGGCACAGACAGAGACTTGCAGATCGCACCGGCCGAGTCAGCGATAGGTCGTGAGCGAAGTCAGATTACAATAGCCTTCAGCTCGCAAGGTTCTCAGGCTCTAATTCGCGCATGTATTACGCACGTAATACCAGAATTGTGTTACCTTGCATGTTGTATAATCCAGTTCATGTTTCATAATGAATCTTTTGTATTCAAGAAAGATAGTTGTTATTAGTTATGTTCTTGGAGTGCAGTAGCAGGACAAAGTTAAGTAAAAGTTATTTACTAAACTATTCCAGTACTAAGTATTATAGAATACTCCAGATTCCTACAACCACCCCACTTGTGAAAGCCTCTATCACCCCACTGCAAATTCCAGGGGTACCGATCGAAACATACCCTGCATTTGTGTGAGGTAAAGACATGCTGCCATTGACTTTCACATCAGTGGGGATCCCAAAGACTGGAGCAGTACCCAAGAATGGGTCGCACCAATATTCTGTTCGCGATTTTCTTTACAGTTTACCCACAGTTTCCTAACAATCTCCCAATAAACCGAAGTCGACCACTCGCTTTCCCTACCGCAGTTCTCACACTCTCGTTCCATTTCATGTCACTTTGCAGAGGTACACTTGGATATTTAATCGACTCGATTGTGTCAAACAGGACACTACTTATACTGTATTCGAGTATTACTAGACTGTTTCTCCAACTTATGTTCAATAATTTATGTTTTGCTATGTATAGAGAAAGCTTCCTTTCATCACATCAACTAGAAATTTTGCGTAAGTCATGTTGTATACTCCACAGGAAACTTTAGCGACAGCCCCGGACATCTGCACAAGCCCCGCCCATTTACCCCCCCCCCCCCCCTCCACACCTACCCCCCGCCACACCAACCAAGAACACATCAATATGATCTTTGGTAGTCCTTGTCGCTGTCGTGTTTTTGTTCGTCGTTTTTTGTTTTGCCGATTTTACCGCGGTTGTTCATATTAGCAGTGTTGTGCTGTTAGAACTTGTTAGCAATTTGTGTAATACTGTCAAAATGAAATATAGATATGCACTCTCAATAAAGTTATCATACACAAGGTACCTAATCTTGACTGTTGTGGCCAACTGCTGTCAAAACTGATACCTAACAGACATTACAGTACGATATGAGGTGTTGGAATGACACTGACGAAATTATGTACATATGTTTAACAATAGTCAGCTCTAAAGCTCTCAAACACTGAAGAAGAACTCAAAGTAATCTCATGTCTGCTATAAGCGAGCAGTCTTAAGAGTTCACAAGTGAAAATTCACCCATTACACAGGCAAATATTAATGAAGAATGTCACTGTATAAATATCTGACTGCTTGCATTACGCATTCCTACATTATCCCACTCTTATATTCTTTAGTCTTAATGAGGTAATCAGAAACAAACCAAGACATCTACTTTGCCTTGTTTATGCACAACATTGACTTTAGACAATCGAGATAATGGACAGCATCCTTGGCGATACTACCAATTAATATTTCCCAACAGAATTTCTTACACTACGCGAGGTGACGGTAATTTGCGCTCACTGCCGTTAACAAATATCAGATTTTTTGATATAGTGCAGATGAAACCTCATGAAATAAAAAAGACTGTGTAGATACCATTTTTATTTTTCTTTCTTACTGACGATTTTTCAACTCGCATATTCAATGAACATATTTCTAATTCTTTTCACAATGGTACCGGAAAAACTCTATTTCGTACTAACTACTGATTTTCTCCCTTGTTATGACTGGCATATCTTTGATACGAACAAATTTGATGTTGGAACATGCGGCAGACCATGGGCGGAGCTTAGGATATGGATTGGTGTGGAGGGGGGTGATTGGGCGGGACTTGTGCACCGTCCGGGGCTGTCGCTAACGTTACGTCACTCCACAAACGCTCAACGACGACACCTTCCCGCACACCACAGCATCGTCACCGTACAATCGCAGATTGCTGCTCACCCTGTCAGTCGGATAATTTACACACGTAGAGAATAAGAGTGGTCCTTCCTTGAGGCACTTCTGACGATGCGGTTGCCAACTACTGGTTGGAGTGATTGTTTTATTAACTGTCGTCTGACCCATTCGTGAATATGTGAAATTCCATACTACTCCTCTCAAGATAAATGTCTGACAAACCCACCCAAGGATCTGAAAACCGCTTCAAAGAGAATGAATTTGACCCAGAGACATTCAAATTAAGGTCGGCATATACTTCAAATTACTCTTGCTCTTAACCATTTGTAATAAGGTATCTGGCTTTCATGAATTTTGTATGGTACTTCTTAATAAAGCATCTCACTAACGTGACTTGAAATTTGTACTTCCTTCAAACTGTATTCATAACACACAGATTTCAGGGATGAATGGTGCTACCTGAAACAAGATGTTACGTTCAATGAATACTATTTATTCCGACCACATAAAAATGAGCACTGAACATGACTACAACAACTGCTGAGCTCATTAAACACGAATAAAAATCTCTAACGAAAAAAAAAAAACAAGAATGAATTTAATAGAATTAGTTGACGTGTCTTTGGATACGGAAAAGGAGAAAATAGAAAACAACAGATTTCCTACTTCTTGTTTACGAAAGATAGTTTCCTTCCTGAATAACAATGAATTTGCATTACAAATGTGCATGCCTTGAAGAGGAAAGAAAAACTATTGAACCCAAAGAATACTGTTATAAAAATGGCTGTTATTCAGCAACCGTATACTAATTTCAACATAGGATTATACAGCCAACCAGTTGCAAATAACTTTTTGATACACTGACCTAGGTTTCTGCACCTACTAAGGGTATCTTCATCAGAATGAAATTATGATAAACTGTAAAATTACATTGCGGAAAAGCAATGGTCAGAAATTAGAACAGCTGTGCTCAAGTCAAAAATAAAACAAAACGTTCCAGCCTGTGCCACATGTGCCTAGCAAGGAGCAACACCGCTTTTTCGCAATGTAATTTTACGGTTTATCAAAATTTCATTCTGATGAAGACATCCTTAATAGGCGTCGAAACAGAGGTCGGTGCTACTTGAAAACGGTTGGCTGTATAATCCTATGATGGAACCGAAAGAAATTACCCTGAGTGTTGCCACCCGACTTCCCTACCATGCCGGAGCTGAGCAGTACTTTACGGTAACGAGTGATTGTACTCTCGCGTTGTAGCCACGACGACTCGCGCTAGACGGCGCGTGAGTTCTGCATGTCGGTGCTGTACCTCGGTGGTTGAATCACGACTAAACCTGTCCTACGCTGAAATAATTTTCTAAAATAATTCTATCCCAATTTGAGTTAAAGGCGACGACGGTACGTGTCCAGAGGAAAAGCAAAACCTATCTTTAAGCTCTGTTGATCCACTGTACATGCGGGACAGCGGCTAGTCAAATATTTACCAAGAAAAACCCTCAACCAGACGTATGTTTTGAGAAGTTATATTCTTTAGACAACCAGTTTCGGCAACTCAATATTACCATATTTAGGTCCAATATGTACTTCATGTGTAGACAATCAGATCTATCGATACTTGCGTATTGGAGCTATCAGTATCTGTGTTGTGTCGGCTTCTGTGAGAATCAGCACGGATTCGAGCAGGGAAGGAGAGAAGTTGCGATGTCTGGTAGAAGGAATTCAAAAGCATCTTTACAAAACACTTTCCAGTTAATAGAAAATTTTATTTCTAAAAAGAAACTTAACGTGTCTTGATTTCTGTGCTTCCTGTGCCTCCTTCATACAAGTATTTTACTCTCTACTGCCACTCGCAGAGCACCGGCTAAGTAAGTTCTTACTATTACGCAGTACAGATACTATCAAAGATTGCGACAGAACTGGGCCGACCAGCAATGGTCGGCTGGTTATGTCAGTATTAACAGAGGACGTGGGACTCTGTCTTGCTGCCCGCTCTTTCCATGGGAGAGTGAGTCAGCTCGTTCTTGACACCGTTTCATGGCGCTGGTCTCGTCGGTGTCGAGTCGATGCTTTAGGACTGCACATCCTGAATACCGTGAATTCGTTTTTCGAGTGTTTTCTTCAAAGATCTAATAGTTGTCGAGTCTTCGAAGTTAACACTCGGAAAACGAACTCACGGTATCCAGATACTGGAGGCTCCAGTATGCAAGTATCGATACAATTGATTGTCTATACATGAAGTTTATCTGGGGCCCGAAGATGCTATTATTGAGATGCCGAAGCTGCTGGTCTAAATAAAATAACTTCTCAAAACGTACGGCTATTTGACGATTTTCCTTGGAAAAATCTTGAAATTTGTGCAAAGTAAAGAAAAAGTATATAACGGAAGAGTAAAACATAAGATCTCGAGTGGAACTCCTGAGTAAACACTTAGAGCCAAAGCTCCTCTGATATTCATCAGCAAATGAAAAGGAGACTGTCCAAACTTGCAGATATGAACAGAGCTTAGTCTGTCACAACTGAACGTTAAACAGAAAACTATCTACCTGACTTTCCCCTACGGCAGAGGAATTGCTAATTTCCAAGAAGAAGTACCTCCCTTCCGTGCCAGGATAGTTAGACATAGAGATCCCTTTCATCTCGTAATGCAGTCCGCCTGACTGAAGAAATAGCAAAACAATAATGAGGAGTAGAAGGAGAAAGGAATTACTCTCGCTGCGCAAAATTATAAAGTTTCATGTTCTCCCACATTCTATCATTTCTTGCATGCCTCTCACAATCAAAGGCCAGAACACAGTTCAAGGAGTCCGTATCACATACCAACAAATATTACATACCAAAAAAGGAATTTTGTCCATCCCATGCGTTCTTACATTCTACGCTCGCCAAGGAAGCGTCTCCTACCATGACTCTGATGTCAAAACGTATGAGTAAATGAGCGTTTCTCTTTCCAAATAGCACTAAGGACACAGCATCCTCACGCTTGGTTCGGAATTACTCTAAAAAGATCGAACCGATGCAGTGATGGTCGGGGGAGGAATTCTTAAGGTTTTGACTCCCATGAGAGGCACCTCCCCTGCGTGGGCAGCGGAATGCAGTGCAGTGAAACGGCGACGAGAAAGCTTGTTCAAAGCTTTCTCCGAACGTGAGGCCTATTGTATACTTCAGGGGCCAAAACTGCCTCCTGTGTGCGGCCGCCGACGGGCTGTGAATCCCCCTGGGGAGCAGCGCTGTTTGTCTCAGCGGATGGTGCCGCCCTCCCGGTGTTTTCGCGTAGCCGACACTGAAGGCATACATCTGGAGACCGAGGGGTTGCCGCTGGTGGTCGTACCGTGTGGAACCCGCCTTCTCGCTCAGACCTGGCACAGTCTGCTTTGTTACGAGCCAACTCATAGCAACTAAGAACTTACACTGAAGCGCCAAAGAAAACGGTACAGGCATACAGATGCGTATTCAAACGCAGAGATATGTAAATAGCCAGAATGCGGCGTTGTGGTCGGCAACCCCAATATAAGACAACAACTGTCTGGCGCAGATGTTAGATCAGTTACTGCTGCTATAGTAGCAGGTTATCAAGATTTAAGTCGTTATCGGGTCACGAGCGTTGGGGCATGGCATCTCCGAGGTAGCGATAAAATGGGCCTTTTCCCGCACGACCATTTCACGAGTGTACCGTGAATATTAGAAATCCGGTCAAACATCAAACCTCCTACATCGCTGTGGCTTGAAAAAGATCCTGCAAGAAGGGTACCAACGACGACTGAAGAAAGCTGTTCAGCGCGATAGACGTGCAACCCTTCCGATCATTCCTGCAGATTTCAGTGCTGGACCATCAACAAGTGTCAGCGTGCGAACCATTCAACGAAAAATCATCGATATGGGCTATCGGGGCAGAAGGCCCACACGTATCCCCTTGATGACTGCACGACACAAAGCTTTACGCCTCGCCTGGGCCCGTCAACAGTGAAATTGCACTGTTGATGACTGGAAATATGTTGCCTGGTCGTACGAGTCTCGTTTCAAATTGTATCGAGTGGATGAACGTGTACGGGTATGGAGACAACCTCATGAATCCATAGACCGTGCATGTCAGCAGGGGACTGTTCAAGCTGGTGGAGGCTCTGTAATGTTGTGGGGCGTAGGCAGTTGGAGTGATATGGGTCCCCTGTTACGTCTAGATATGACTCTGACAGGTGACACGTACTTAATCACCCTGTCTGATCAACTGCATCAGTTCATGTCCATTGTGCATGCCGACGGACATGGGCAATTCCAGCAGCATAACGCGACACCCCACCCGTCGAGAATTGCAGCAGAGTTGCTCCAGAAACACTCTTCTAAGTTTAAACACTTCCGCTGGCCACCAACTCCCCAGACATGAACAATATTGAGCATATCGGGTGTTGCGGCATTTCCGAGTGGTCGCGGGGGCCCTACACGATATTAGGCAGGTGTACAAGATTCTTTGGCTCTTCACTGTATCTACAATTGTCATAAGAAGCAGAAAGAAGGTTATTGAATTAAGGATAAAGAGAATAAGAAAGAAAATGTATGGAGACTCATTGGCTACTTATACTACTGACATGACAAATCTGCATAATCTTGTGATTTAATACTCTGTAAGGCATTCAAAAACGTAGTTTTAAACGAATAAAAATATGAGAAACGTCGCGTACATCCACGATATTTTTCTCGTTCGTCTCTGATGAACACTCGCTACCGCGGGTAACGTATCGGGTTCTATTAAGAAGTCTTCGAGCCACTCAGATATCCGGGAACCTATTTCATATTGAACCTTTTCGGCTCTTTCTATTTTTTTACGTCTTTGCCTACTGACGCGATCCGCCTCTGTCTAGTCGCCGGGTGGCTCTTCGGTCACCTGTTAGTTGAGTCTTTGGCTGTAGTTCCTTGGAGCGGGTTGTTGACCACATGGGCAGTCAGAGGGAGAGAGGCAAGAGGACATGTGACGTACGGTGTGCTTACGGACGCACGATTGTCTAAGCGGCCGGTGGTAGGAAGAGTTGTGTTGGTCGGTAGTACTTGGGCCTAATGTCGACGCTGCCGGACCCAAATTGAAGATTCTCCTACTAAGCGGGGTAGCCTGTGGTTCCCCGCTACTCCGTATAAATGTGTTAAATTTATATTTTGGTGCCATTGTTTGAAATTATCTGAGTGCCGTATCTGATGTTTCAAAATTTCTTTTAAATGGGGCTTGTTCAATGTCTTCTTATCTTGTCATTCGGGCCTGAAATTAATTGTGTTGTATGTTCTAGGCTGCCATGAGTATTAGAGACCATTGAGGTTTGGATTGTGTCTTATTTGTATTCGAAGTTGTTGCTTCCCTGACTGATGTATCGACTAGAAAATTGCCTACGGCCGTGGTAAGCAAATGCTAGCGGCCCAGTGAATCTTGCCTCATTTGGGTAATTAAATATCATAACCCTGGTGAGATGTTTACCCTTTCAGGATAAATAATATTTATTCTTTTAAATAAAATTATTATTCTAGTTGTTTGAGTATTGGCCTTCAAGACTGCCCTGTTACATTTTAAGTTACTTAATTTGTTTCAATACCCGGTGATTTTTGGTTCTTACATTAACTAGGTGTTATATTTTATTGTAAGATCAATCTGCTAATCGTTTTAGTAATTCTTATTGTAATGTTCTTGTCCTAATACGTAAGGTTTGCTGCGGCTTGGGGTCATTCTCATATTGAGTTTGTAAGTAGGCTGTTTATGTTTTCTTATTGGCAACGTTACGTAGCGCTCTGTATGAAAATCACTGGCTGTGCTGTGTACAGTCTGTGGCTAGTTTGCATTGTTGTCTGCCATTGTAGTGTTGGGCAGCGGCAGCTGGATGTAAACAGCGCGTAGCGTTGCGCAGTTGGAGGTGAGCCGCCAGCAGTGGTGGATGTGGAGAGAGAAATGGCGGAGTTTTGATATTTGTAAGAATGGATGTTATGAACTCCTATATATATTATGACTTTTGATGATATTAAGGTAAATACATTGTTTGTTCTCTATCAAAATCTTTCATTTGCTAACTATGCCTATCAGTAGTTAGTGCCTTCCATAGTTTGAATCTTTTATTTAGCTGGCGGTAGTGGCGCTCGTTGTATTGCAGTAGCTTGAGTAACGAAGATTTTTGTGAGGTAAGTGATTTGTGAAAGGTATAGGTTAATGTTAGTCAGGGCCATTCTTTTGTAGGGATTTTTGAAAGTCAGATTGCGTTGCGCTAAAAATTTTGTGTATCAGTTTAAGCACAGACTTGTACAATTGTTCAAAGGGGACGTTTCATATGTCGACCCTTAGCCGAGGATACCTCACTGGAATCTTCTGATTCTTTTTCTTGTAGTTTGTGTAATTAGTGTAGCTTTTGTTTATTGCCAGCGCGTAATTATAGAGATAATTTCCATTGTAGTTGTAGTTTTTCATTGTTGTACAGTAAAACAGTTGTGGCATGCATGTAGATTTGCACCAAGTATTTCGCAGCTGCACTTGCAATTAACTAGGTATTATTTTCAATGTTATGTTAATGTGTTCTCTTATTTTTGCTCTTCAAATTGTGCTTTTCTGTGTTATCGTGTGAAATATTGTGACAATAATGGCGTGTGAAAAACGTAACACTAGGCTCCAAAGTAAACTGAGAAATAATAGTGACGACGAGCGTAGCTTATCAGCACCACTGTGTAATGAAGTAACAGACATTCAAAGTAGTAATTTGGTAATAGTGCATAGGGAAATGGAGCGGGCGGCAAACAATGGTGTAGACAGTGAAACAAATAGTGAACAGACGTCACAGTGTTATTGTGTGTGTACATTGTTGCTTGTTAGTTGCACGATTACGTAACGACTATAAGGCTTACATACTTAGAACATTTACCAGTACTGCAAATGAGATTTTAATGCAACATTTTTGTTTACTTGAAAATACATTCTGGATTTAAAGTACTTTCTGTGAGATACCAGATGACACAGTGGTTAGTTTATGTGACAGCTACACGATTTTATCACGACGCTACAAATGAGTGACAATATACAATGTTGCTTTTGCAGTGTTTCTGTTTTATATCTGCACAGTTTTCTGTATTATTCTGGAAAGTAAAACATGTTTTAGTAGTAACTTTTGTGGTATAGCTACAATGAGACAGCCTTTTTCGTAGCACAACAATACGTTACATTATAGTACTTTCTTGATCACGGTAAGGTACGTAATAACTACGGTATCCATACGCAAAGCATTTCACTTTTGTTTATCATGAGGTAAGTATATTGACTTCAGCAGAACTTAGCTTTCGGAGGACGATAACTACTACAGTTCCACAGAGATTATGTTGCAACAAGACGCACAGTTTAGCGCTACAGTACACGTATTTGAGTGATTAATTTCGCACTTAAAACATTAATTTTTTAAAGATATTTGAAGTGCAATGATACAAGGGTTTTCCGTGATACATTTCATTCCATTGCTGTAATCTGTAACACCTGAGGGTATAATTACATTAATCCTCAGGGGGGTACACGCTTACTTTGTGTACCATGTGTTTGGCAAGCACAAGGAGCCCTAGCTAATATGGTATTTGCTTATACAACTTTACACATCGGTACCATATTCCTCTGACACACAAATTACACAGCTATCTGACCATTTAACTGAGAGATAAACGTTTTTTTTTTACTACATCAGTGACACATGTTTACGCAATTACACAGTTGGATAATTTCATACATATGAAATTGTATTTTGCCTGTTCTTTGTGAACTGTTCATATTTTTTTTTTTACCCATTGTGATATTATGAGAGCTTTGAATGATATATTTGGTATGGGATCACGATTTTTAAAGTACGTTTGAGGCAGATGACACTTTTGACATGAGCAGAGAATTTTTTTTAGGTTTTGAAATTATTACAAAAAGCTATGACGATTTTGAGATTTGACTGAGGTGTTATGATGTTATTTTTATGACGACGATGTGTATTATGCTACTGAGGTATGTTTATGATCAATAAGCTGATGCTATATGAGGAATTTGATTATGCTACGTATTTGTTATGATGAAATATTGAAGAAGTGTCGACGAATATGTATATGTGTAATAAGGTAAGGAATAATGAGTAGTGGTTAGGGACTCTGATTTGTGAAAAAGGTTGTTGGAAACCAAGAATCGTACTTTAAGAGTTATGAAATGTGTGTAAATATGTGAATGTATCACAACATCGGCGAAAATTTTTGGACACTGTTATATTTATAGGATTTTGTTTCTACACATTTGTAACGCATATTTTCGACCTGTAAAATTTTTTATATGAGACTGTCACTGTAGCAGAAACTGCTGCCGTAAATATTTCGGTAAGAAAGCTAAGTGACCTTGATGTAATGCGTTGTGGCGCCCAGCTGGGCCAGCCACCTGGAGAAAAAGCCATTAGGTGGAGAAAAAAAGAGGCCATTAACCTCGCTTCTGACATTCCTTTGTAGAAAGCATCGCAAATACGACACGCTCATTACTTGGAAACATATCGTACTTTCTGATATTTACTGAAATGCCTAATGACATGACAAGAAATAGTTTGTCTACACACCTGGCTATGACTACTGTCTTTCTAGATGAGATATTTTTTTACTACTTATGAAATGCTATTGAACGATGTCTTATGCTTTGCTTTGTACATAGTTGCTTATTTCACTTGATATCTAGTTTCTAGCTGCACTGCAGCATTGGTTAAAATAAAATTTTATAGATGTACTAATATAAATATTTTCTGTCTACAGATCGAGTAAATAATAATTTTTTTAAAAAAAATGAGGGAGCACAAAAAGACATTTACCTTCACAGGAACTGCATTCATAATTTTCTTTTCAAGTACTTGGTAATTTATTTTGTAGAATAAGTTGTGGTGCTCCACTTTAATTACATAGACATTAAGATGTGAATATACATTTCCCTTGTCTGCATTGTTGTCTTTACTGTAATATTTTTCTGCTTGAGCTTTGTCATGTCTAGATATAATTCATTGCATTTGTTTCTGCTGTTTTCCAGGCATAGTGCTACTGAATTTTAATTTGTGTTACTCTGCTAAGCCAGTTTACTACTGATTTATTTTTCTTGTTTGCTGCTCATTGCCTTATATTAGTTGTAATTTATACTGCTTGCTTCGCCATTTGTATTTTTGATCATTGCTGTTTTTGTTAATTGTTTTGTGCTGCTGCATTGTGTCGTCCCTTAGTTTAGCATCTGAGCTCAGTAGATTTAAGTTAGCTTAAGAGGGGGTAGCCTATAAGAGAATGAGTTGCAATGAATTTGAAGAAATGCGCTGAGAGGCTATACGAGAAAAGTACAGAAAGCAGGTATAGATAGGACTTTTTGGAAATAATGAAGAACGAAGGGAGATTTCCGAGAAGTAAAGAAAGTTTTGTTTGCAAAATACTGCAGTAAAACAAACCCTGTCCTTTCCTTGTGTTATCCCACTATGTGTTTGTGAACCCTTGTGTATTTATGTTCTTCCTGTCTTTATATGTTTATCTGATGAGAGTTACATTGTAGAATTTTTCTGATAATATGTTATTTTCTTTGTGAAGATGTTTAGACATTATTTATTCTGTTTTGTTTTAATGCTCATGTGTGAAGTTGATGTTTTGAAAGTTATTCTGATCTTTATGTATGTACTTATGTCATAATTCCTGTAACACTGATGTATCTGTTTATTTCTATTCTTTTGTAAAGCCTGTACTACTACAGAGTTATCTGTATTGTTATGTTCTTTAATGATGTATTTTGTACCTCTGTTATTGTATTCCTATGTTATAAAATTGTAATTGACAGCAGGTCATCAAATTAATTAACTTGTAAGTTCCATTTCACTGCACACGTTTCTGTTGGTCATAGTATATGGACAATATGTGAGAAGTAGGGGCTGATAGCGTTTGCACGTGTGTTAATAATTTAGCAAGGGACTGGATAACAGCATTGCTGGTTCTAAGGACGATTCCAAAAGCTTTGTGAGTGCACAAGTGGTGGTTATGGACTTGTTATATTATCCACAAGACTCTTCAATGGTGATTGTGCACCTGCACGGTCGCAACAGATGGCTGCTGGCCGTCTCTACAAGGACTGCAGTGGGTTTGCATCTTTGATGACCCAACAATACCATGATTTCTACAAGGACTACAGTGGGTCTACACCTTTGCTGACTCACCAGTACCATTATTTCTACAAGGACTGTAGTGGGTCTGCACCTCTGATGGCCCAGCAATACCGTAATCTCTACCAGGACTGCAGTGGGTCTGCTCTGTGATGACCTACCTACCAATATTCTTCAAAACTTCGAATGACTCTGCTGTGGGTTTGCTCTGTTGTGGCGCATTACCTGCCTGCATGTCAAGAGTCAGCACTGTCTTTCCGTTGGAAGGACAACACTACTTCTGCAAGACTGCATGGAAATCCAATACTTCCGTGTGCGTTCTCTTTTATTGCTCCGACTTTGAGAAAGAAAAAAAGAACACTGCAATTTTACTGTGATTAATGATCAGGACTGTCTTTATGGACTGTGAGAAAATTTTAGCTTTTGACCAACATTGTATCAATAAGTGTGTGCATTTGATATCTTTGTTATTGTAATTATGAAAAATTTCTTCAAATCATTTTTGGCCACTGCCCAAAACAATTTGTAAAATTTTTTGTTGGGAGCATGGGGGCTATGTAAGTAGGCTGTTTATGTTTTCTTATTGGCAACGTTACGTAGCGCTCTGTATGAAAGTCACTGGCTGTACTGTGTACAGTATTGTATTGCAGTAGCTTGAGTAACGAAGATTTTTGTGAGGTAAATGATTTGTGAAAGGTATAGGTTAATGTTAGTCAGGGCCATTCTTTTGTAGGGATTTTTGAAAGACAGATTGCGTTGCGCTAAAAATATTGTGTATCAGTTTAAGCACAGTCTTGTATAATTGTTCTAAGGGGACGTTTCAAGTTTCTTTCCTTGGTCTACATATTCTCATTAGTATGTTTGAATTATATCTTTGCCTGTTTGCTCTCGGCTTTTCGAGCTGTTCGTAGTGTTTGGATGCGCTGCCCCTGGCTGTTATCTGTTACTCACCGGTTCATTAGGCATAGACTGTCTGCGTCTGCTGTGTACACAATGTGATCAAAAGTATCCAGACACCCCCCAAAACATAAGTTTTTAATATTAGATGCTTTGTGCTGCCACCGACTGTCAGTTACTCCATATCAGCGACCTCAGTAGTCATTAGACATCGTGAAAGAGGAGAATGGGGCGCTCTGCGGGGCTTACAGACTTCGAATATGGTCAGGTCATTAGGTGTTACTTACGTCATACGTCTGTACGCGAGAATTCCACACTCCTAACCATCGCTAGGTCAACTGCTTCCGATGGGATAGTGAAGTGGAAGCGTGAAGGGATACGTACAGCACAAAAGCGTACATGCCGACCTCGTCTGTCGACTGACAGAGACCGCCGGCAGTTGAAGAGCGTCGTAGTGTGTAATAGGCATTCATCTATCCAGACCATCACATAGGAATTCCAAACTGCATCAGGATCCACTGCAACTACTATGACAGTTAGGCGGGAGGTGAGGAAGCTCATGGTCGAGCGGCTGCTCGTAAGCACACTGGTAAATGCCAAACTACGCCTCGCTTGTTGTAAGGAATGTAAAAAATTGTACGATTGAACAGTGGAAAACGTTGTGTGGAGTGACGAATCACGGTACACAATGTGGCGATCCGATGGCAATGTGTGGTTATGGCCAATGCCCGGTGAACGTCATCTGCCAGCGCGTGTAGTGCCAACAGTGAAATTCGGAGGCGTTGGTGTTATGGTGTGGTCATGTTTTTCATGGAGGGGGCTTGCACCCCTTATTGTTTTGCGTGGCACTATCACAGCACAGGCGTACATTGATGTTTTAAGCACCTTCTTGCTTCCCACTGTTGACGATCAATTCAGGAATGGCGATTGCATATTTCATCACGATCGAGCACATGTTCATAATGCACGGCCTGTGGCGGAGTGGTAACACGACAATAACATCCCTGTAATGAACTGGCCTGTACAGAGTCCTGACCTGAATACTACATAACAAGTTTTTGATGTTTTGGAACGCCGACTTCATGTCAGGTCTCACCGACCGACATCGATATCTCTACTCAGTGTAGCACTCCGTGAAGAATGGACTACCATTCCCTAAGAAGCCTTCCAGCACCTGATTGATCGTATGCCTGCGAGAGTGGAAGGGTGGGCCAACAGCACATTGAGTTCCAGCATTACTGATGGTGTGCGCCACGAACTTGTAAGTCATTTTCAGCCAAGTGTCCGTATACTTTCGATCACATAGTGTATGTGCGCACCGGCGGCACACCACCTCCCATTCATCGTTGTCTCTGAGACGTTGCGGCCTCTTGGCTTGCTGCGGCATCCTTCATAAATTGAATTTTTATCTCGTACCAATCGGACGTTACTGTAACCAGAAGTACCCGTTATTCTAAACCATGTTACTCAGACATGTCCGGCCGTACCTATCCCTTCCACATGTTCTCGGTTTGAAGTTTTAATATTAGTCTAATACTCAATTTGCTAAATGGTATTTTATTATTTTTCCTTGTCAGTACCTGGACTATGCCCAAGGGTCTCCTCTGATTGATTAAATATGGGACATTTGTGTTAAGAATTGTTCCTGTGCTCGTTGCATAAAATATTAGCATTTCACGGGCCTCAACTCGTCAGACACGTGTGTAATTTTATGTTACTACACTTCTTGTAAGTTTTATTCATTAATGTCAGGCACCCCATTTGACCTGCCAAATGTTGGAATTGTAATCTTTACCGTCATAGATGTCACTGTTTGCCCAGCGCTAAGTGCATGTTTGAGTTATATTTGATCGCACTACATGTTTGTTAGTCCTTCCTAAACTGGTGCATTTTATTCGCTTAAATTAACTAATGAGTCATCAGCTGGTTTAACTGAAGTCATTAAGCAGTAACTGCCTGAATCATTTGTATTTTAGTGTTTTGGTATCTTTCCCATGCCCGTTTACTTGTCTCCTTATCCTGCGGCGTCCACTGACATTTCACGTATTCTCGTACCTACATCATCAGTCTGCAGTTTGGAACTGTGTCCAACGCTTTCCGGAAATCAATGACTATGGAATCTGTCTGTTGCCCTTCATCCGCGGTACGCAGGATATGATGTGAGTAAAGGGTAAGCTGACATTCGCACGAGCAATGCTTTCTAAACCCGTTCTGATTTGTGGACAGAAGCATTTCCGTCTTAAGAGAATCTGTTATATTTAGAATGAAAATACGTTCAATAATTCTACTGCAAGCCTTTGTTAGGGATAGTGGTCTGTAATTTCGTGAGTTCATTCCCTTACCCTCCTTACGTACAGCACTGTTTCCGAATCGCCTGTGAGTGTAACGACCCCAGAAGGGCTGTAAGCATTTGGGTAAATAACGTTTGAACCAGTATTACTCTTGGCGAATCGTAAATGAGGCATATTTTTATCATGCTGTTGGCCTGACAATTGTAGCACGATGAAGATTAACAGCAGAAGTCGTCTTGCTATATTTAATTTTCTGCTTTGAGGCTCAGTGAATCCAAAATAAATTTCCCGGTAATCTAATCCGAGCTTTAAGCTTCTTAATTAAAGTTTCTGCAGCCTATCAAACACTGGAAATATTGTATTACCTCCAATCCTACTAAATACGAGATTGTGCTCCTCTCCTGGTGAAGCGCAGGAGAGGGCGGGGTGAGTTAACGACCACGAGAAAGTGAATTTAATTAAAAAGCGTTTCATTTAACAGAGAAATAACACCTTGCGTACGTTTGAAAGGAATCAATTCTACGAAGGAGACTCGTTATTATTTGTTCTCTATACTTTACCAAGTACGCAGTTTCCAGAAACCGGAATTTAGTTCTTCCGGAACCAGGTGTATCTTGATTTTGATAATGTCAAGACAGACACCAATGTGTACTCTAATCCTCGTACAGTATTTTTCAGAACATGGTTAAAGTGAAGAGAACGTCTGATTCTCTAGAGCAAAGCGTGTCATACCTAATTAACATGTATTCACAATACTAGGATTCGTAATAGTTAGTTAGTTACGTGTTCACAAATCATTTGAAACGTTCTTTCATCGAAATGATGTAGAACGAATTAGCTTAGGGGATATCTAGACGCTTAAATGTGCCCTGTCGATAGTTCTGCAAAGGACCAAACCTCAATGTAAACGACTTTGCAAAACGTGAATGATTCAAATTTTCTCGTGGCAGATTTTTTCACATCAAGATGCTATGTTCCAACAGCGATGGGATTATCTTTTTCGCCCATAAGCCGCATTCATAGCTGTTATAAGCAACCATTTGTGATCTGAAAAAGTAAGAAATATCAGCAATCATTCCCATCGCTGGAAAGAAAAAACATGAATGTCTGCCGTCATTGTAGAATGACTCATGACTGTGAAGGTTTAATGCAACTCTCACAATCAAAAAACGTAGGAGTTTAGATATTCGAACTTCTATGTTGACGAAAACAGGTTCTCTCTCTGTTAAGAGAATGGTTAACATAAAGAGTACACATGACATTCGAATCATTCTGTTATTGAACAACACTGTTCCATAATTTTGAGGATTTCTTATGAAAATAATAAATAATACTTGTAAACTACAATTTGTTGTATCAGGTAAGGTGTTTCATCTTATACTATGAAATGAAGCAAAGTTAGATTGTTAAATCTCAACTTATTATTCAGTAAGCAGACAGTACACAAGATGTACATGTTGCTTCTACCACGATCAGACAGAGAAGGACAAGTAAGAACAGAAAATACAGTTGAATTTAAAATATACAAACACAGGATATCATAGGAGACTGGTTAGCCTCTCAAGTTTTTCTTATCAATTATATACATTTGTATTTAGAGATCAATGGATTGTCGTTAAATACTGTGTCTACAGAAAAGAATTGTAACACAATTTCGTTTCTGTGATTAAAAAAGTAATGGTATAGTGGTTCATTGAGGGTTTTTAAATAGGCATTTAGACATTAATTCAGGGATTGTCTAGGAAGAATGATCTTAGGTTAGATTTAAAACTTGCTTTGCTGCCTGTCAGACATTTTATACTACTGGGCAAATGATCAAAAGTTTTTGTTGATGCGAGCTGGATGCCTTTCTGAGCCACTAACAGCTTTTATAATGGGTCATAATGTTCTTTTTCTTCTCTAGTATAGCAGGTGTGGACATAAATGTTCGTCTTAAATTCTGACCGATTACGTTTCACGAATTTTCTTAGCAAATATATGTATTTTAATGGTGCAGCTGAAATGCCTAACTACTTGAAGAGCCACCTACATGACGACAGCGGGTGAACGCCATGTATTATTCTTAGAGCTCAAATGCTAACTACTTTGAAGTCAATATTTTCTTTCTAAGCAATAGATTCCCCCAGAAAATTATTCCATAACGCACTATTGAAAGACTAGCAATTATGTGAAGCACAAAAGTAGATGAACTTAATTGCTTGAGACGCTCATGCTTCTTCTCGTTCAGGTTTTTGTCAATAAATACATCTAAAATTTTGGTGCTTTCTGCTTTATTCACTGACTTCTGTTAATGCGCTACCACAGTTGTTGGTATGACTATATGTGTAGTACAGAACTGAAGATAGCGTTTCGTCAAAATTAAGGGAGAGCCCATCTTCAGAGAATCACTTAATAATTGTTTGCAAAAACCTCATTAACAGTCTCTTCTGGTGCGTTCTTTCTGATGAGATTAATTATAACATCAGTATCGTCTGCACATAGTACCAGTTCTGCTTGTTGAATGTTGAGTGGAAGGTCATTTACATATATAGTGTGTAATGGTAGAAGTACAGATATTTTTATACGTGGTACTTTAATATGTACACTCATTAGTGTGTTGTTTTTGTTTTCTCTCTATCATGCTGTCTTCCCACGAACACATCACAAACTCTACGATGTGATGTTTTCTGCACAGTCGTAACTGTACCTCCAAGCGAACTATGCCTGTCATTACAGACTTATCGTTTTGTAACCACTTATGCACACATCAATACCTCACCTGCTGCGCCGTGGAAAATGAGTATTAAAGTCATGCTTGTACCATAGGTATGTGGAAGTACAACACAACCTAAGAACGTAACATCTGTAACAGCTTTAATTATTTGTCTTCAGATGACGTAAATACTAATGTAATGTTGCTCAGCACACGATCCTCGGTCACCAACAGAAGTACCGGCACTTTAACTTCTACACCCCGTATGAGGAATAGAAGTGGATCCAAAATTGAAACCTGTGGGTACCCCTTTGTGCTCTCTCCCCAGCTACCAAAATTTTCTATTTTTCCAACGTTGATTGAGTTATTCAGCACAACGTTTGGCATTCAGTTTGTTAAGTATGATTCAAACCAGTTGTGTTTAGAGGCAATGAATTCCATGAAATGAAAATTTTTCTATGAGTGTAACATGATCGACACAATACAACGTCTTGGAAAGACCACAAAAATTATCATCTGGTTATATTTCATTATTTTGGCTTGTAGTATTAGCTGGGTGATTTGGTGTTAATTTTATACTGAAGAAACTGAAACCATATTTTACTGCACCTTTGTCATTTTAAACATTGATGTAACTGACAGATAAGAAAAACTGTTGTATGTAACACGAATTCCATTTTATCTAATGTGAAGCCATCTTACAACTGTTTCATGAATGGATACTGAGATTAACATGTTTCAGGACTGCAATGGAAATACTACACATACTGTGAACCATATAAAATATTAGTATCGTCCTGAAGTAAAAATTTTGTTAAGCTTGTATGCCATTAGGCACCGTCAAAAGTAAAATCCAGCAGCAAAAAAGATGCATTGTCGAAAATAAAACTCTTTGTAGAACATGCCAGTTGGCATGATATACCCTCAATGCACAGTTGTAAACTAAGGCAGCCATTTTCACACAAAACAGATAGTAATTTCCGACAACGCATATGTCACAGCCCCCAATGACGCTGTGGTTTATCATAAAATCTAAGAAATTTAAATGTCAAGTTGTAGTAAATTGTAAAAACCAATACTAAACCTATGCAGGAAAGTGTGCGTCCATATAGAATTAACAGCAAAAAACATTAAACGTAAAGACGCTAATTCGAATAAAAGCTTTTTTCCAAGAAGAACATCGCTTAAGTGTGGTCGGAAATGGACCTTGGACATTTCTGTCTCCTCATTTAACATGATAACGCATTCCTTTATCGAAGCTCAACATATCTCCGCTTCTTTTAAATTTGACAACATCTCTTTATTCTCATACTGTTTGTGATGATACCCAACGAATGCTGCTCGTTCTTGATGTGCTTTGCCACTGCCCATGAGCCAGTCTCTTTCTTATTATGTTCTGTAAACCGCACTTTAAAGTTTATTTAGTTTGCCCCAGGTAATTCATTTCACAATTTTGATATTTTATTTCATAAAATTTCGCTTTCCCCGTTCAGTTCTTCCCTGTGCAGTCCTATTCTCCTTCCTCTGCTCCAGTTTGTTGTACGTCCTGGATGAAATTTTCATCGCTTTGTTGTTAAATAATTCCACCAATTTATGTGGTGACAATATCACACATATGACAACTTATGTCGTAAAATTTTCAAATCCGATGAGCTCCGTTAATGTCTCCGTAATACAGACAGAACGTTGATGATGCAACCGAAGGAATTTCCCGAACATATCGTAAGTACACAAGCATCAGTGTCAACAACAGATGTGATTGATTGTGAATCATAATTGTAAACAGAAATTCCGTGCTTTTGAGATGTAAGGAACAGGGAATTTTTACAGAATTTGATCTTGGAAAGCGATATAAGAAAAGAGAAAACTTAACAGAAACATTTTTGGGAATTAATTAGGCGTTGCGAATACACTTTTCGAAACCACCTTGAGATGCAATTATACGTGTAAAATGTCAGTGGATCAAAGAAGTTATAACACCGATTACATTTTCTGAAACCAAAGAATCAGCAAACAAATTAAGGAACGCTAGCAATACCCAGATGCTGACACTGATAGCGACGATAAGTTAGTACTAATGAAAAATCTGAAGAAATACGAAGAAGTAAAGACAAAGCCAAACAGGCGTTGGAACTTAGACAAGATGAAGGTACCAAAAACGCAGACTTCATTGGAAGAATACGTCATAAGAGAATACAAAATATGGAGTTGCTGAATCAAAAACTGATAGATTACACATAGTAAAATGAAAGAAGTGCGGCAGACAAAGTACTAAAAAGAAATGATGTCGTCATGCATAACACAGGAGATAGTGGAAATAATAGGAAATGAGATGTAAAAATATTCTGAGCGATCAGAACAATCTGGATCATTCACAAATGAAATAAATCGTAAATATGGAGTTTCTAGACAAAATGGACTGGATGAAATCGATATCAAATTGAAAGCTGCCCACAGACAAATTAACAAGCACTATCACATAACAAGGAGCTCAAAGACTACAGAGGAAAGTGGTAATTGGGTAAAAGAAGAGGAAAATAGGACAAGAAGAAAACAAAAACTTTATAATTGGCAAAGAGATATTAAATCAATAAATAATAAAGACACGAAGCAACAAAATGACGGTGAATATGCAATCCTTATTTCTCAAAGAGTTTTGTGTGAACTCTAAAGAAAGAAAAAAGGCCACTCATAGGTGGAATACTAGTGGAACTCACGGCGAACATCATGCCAACGAATCTATTAAGAAATATACTAGGTTGTGAAAGATTTTTTATGAAACTGGGGACGTTCCTTCAGGTTTTGAAAATAATATAATTAACATACTTCAAAACGACTAGATTGGAAAATTAATGCACCCCGTCTAGTGTTATGTATGTCAACCTACCTCCCAAGAATACTTCGTTAGAGGAATGGAAAAGAGAATTAAAAGTAGTGTAGGATGAAACAAGAGTGGTTTTTGGGAAATAATTCTAGTTCTCCAGCCAAAAATATAGAGTAGATTAAGCAAGAAACGGTTTGGTTCATGTTGCATGAAGCACTTTTAGCAATGTCGTTTCAGTGACCGAGACAGAAGGAAAATACATTCTCCTTATAGGATGCATAATGAAGGAGTCAGCAGTGAAGAAACGGTAAAGGAGTACAGAAGCATTAAATGCATCAGGTAGGGATGCTCGCTGTCGCCACTGTAATTTAGTTTGTGTACTGAGCAGACAATGAGGGAAGTAGTGAGCTATATCGAGGTAGAAGTGGAATTTCAAGGAGGCAAAATAATATTGATTTAGTTTGGTTAGGTCGTAGTTGTAGTTGTCGAAAGGGAACACGAACTGAATCAGTTTATTAAGGAAACTATGTAGTTAAATGTCACACTGTACGTATAAAATCTAAGCTTTGACAACAGAACCCCAAAAAAGTGGACGAAATTCGGTACATCGGATGCACATTAGCTACAGAAGGAAGATACGAAAAGACATACACTATCTGATAATAAGTACCCCGACACCATATGTAATGCGGAACTGACCGCTAAACGTCACAAGAGGCATACCAGCCACTGTAAAGGGGAGTACTGCATTGTCAGTAGAGGACCAGTAAAGGCAGAACATGCCGGAGAGGGGAACTCAGTGACTTCGAACATGGATTTAATAACTCCATCTGGAACATTTCAACCCCTTGAAAGCTGGGGTTCCAAGTCAACTGTTGCTGATATAAATGTTGTTTTGGTTGACAGGAGAGCCAACACCGTGTTACTAGAGGAGGCCGAAAGGCACGCGGTTTAGCTCACGCAGGCTGGCGTGAGGTCTGGAACAGGACAAGGAAATTAGAATTTAGAGAAACGGACGTAGCTGGTGGAATACTTAACTTTAATCCGTTAATGAAGAACGGCGGTCATGACGGTACATGATTCTCAATATCAATAGTAACTGATAATGGCGCCTTGCTAGGTCGTAGCAAATGACGTAGCTAAAGGCTATGCTAAATTATCGTCTCGGCAAATGAAAGCGTATTTTGTCAGTGAACCATCGCTAGCAAAGTCGGTTGTACAACTGGGCGAGTGCTAGGAAGTCTCTCTAGGCCTGCCGTGTGGCGGCGCTCGGTCTGCAATCACTGATAGTGGCGACACGCGGGTCCGATGTATACTAACGGACCGCGGCCGATTTAAAGGCTACCACCTAGCAAGTGTGGTGTCTGGCGGTGACACCCCAAATGTGAAGTGGAAACGTGAAGGAACCACAGCTGTAACAACACCAGGCAGGCTCCATGTACTGAAAGACAAGAACCATCAGTCGTTGCTAGAGTGATTGTAAGAAACTCGCTTGAAACCAGGGGAAAGAAGAACTTGTGAGTTTCAAACTGCTACCAGTAGTCAGGCTATCACAATTACTGCGTGTACGGAGTTAAAAAGAATGAGTTACAGTGGTCGAGCTTTCACCGGTTAAGGTTTTATTTTGTGATGGCAATTTCGGCATTAAGCCATTATCCAGCACAGGACTTTGACATACAGCCAGAGATAATAACGTAACGTGGTGCACATGACGTCTTTACCTCTACCCAAAATCTTATGCTTGAAAACGACTTAATGCCGAAATTGCACTAGCAAAATAAAATGTTAACAGCTGAAAGCGAGATGAAATCCTTTAAAAGAACCTCATAAGCCACACTTTTCTGTAGTCATTGCTAAGCGACGCTTGAGGTGGTGCAAAGACAGACGTCGCTGGACAGTGGATGACTGGAAACGAGTGATCTCGAGTGATCAATTACGCTACACACTGTGGCATTCAGATGGAAGGTCCAGATTGTATAGCAGTCAGGTTTCTCACAGAGTATGCTGGCACAATAGCTCCATATTTAGCAATTGTATACAACCGCTCGCTCACAGGAAGTTCCGTACCTAAAGACCGGAAAATTACTCAAGTCACCTCAATACCCAGAAAGTGAAATACGAGTAATACGCTAAATTACAGGCCTGTATCACTAACGTCGGCTTTCAGTGGGGTTTTGGAACATATAGTGTGTTCGAACAGAATGAATTACCTCGAAGAAAACGATTTATTGACACATTGTCAGCACGGATTCAGGAAACATAGTTCGTGTGAAACAGAACTACCTCTTTATACTCATGAAGTAATGAGTGCTATCGACAGGGGAAGTCAAACTGAATCCATATTTTTTGATTTCCAGAAGGCTTTCGACACCGTTCCACACAACCGTCTTCTAACCCAACTGCGTGCGTATGGAATATCGCCTCAGTTGTGCGGCTGGATTCGTAATTTTCTGTCATAGTAAGAGACGGTAGGTCATCGAGAAAAACAGAAGAAACATCCGGTGTTTCCATGGAGGTGTTATAGGCCCTCTGTTGTTCCTGAACTATGTTAACGACATAGGAGACAATCTCAGTAGTCCTATTACATTGATTGCAAATGATGCTGTCATTTACCTTCTTGCAAAGTCCTCAGATGACCAAAATGAACTGCCAAATGATTTAGATAAGATATCTGTATGGTGCGAAAAGTCGAAATTGACCCCGAATAGCCGGCCAGTGTGGCGGAGCGGTTCTAGGCCCTTCAGCCTGGAACCGCGCGCCGCTACGGTCGCAGGTTCGAATCCTGCATCGGGCATGGATGTGCGTGATGTCCTTAGGTTAGTTAGGTTTAAGTAGTTCTATGTTCTAGGGGACTGATGACCTCAGATGTTAAGTCCCATAGTGCTCAGAGCCATTTGAAGCATTTGCAGATTGCTGCCTACTCTGCCTGTCTCGTTGTTTATGCATATAGAGAACATAAGCTGTACCATGCCACTTCCCTGGGTCACTCCTGACGACACCCTTGCGTCTAATGAACACTGTCCGTCCAAGACAACGTAATGGGTTTTATCACATAAGAAGTCTTACATATCAGTGAACCTATGAGACTTATAGTGCCGGATTCAAGCCTTATTGCAAATACATTATGACAGAGACGTGAATGTACTACAAATACGAATTTCAGTAACTAGCAATGTGCAGCACCTGGTTAAAATTCTACCGATACCTCAACCCGTAACAATCAACGTTGAAAGGATACTCATCTGGTGGGTTCTCCGTGGTCACATCTTCAAGTCAACTTCAATTTCCTCACTTTACCACCCACCTACACTTGGCGAGTTCGGCCTCCCTAGTGTGTAACATCAATGTGCGGCTATTCTTCTCAATCCCAGAAACAGGGCCCTTACCTTGTCCAGGATTTAACTGTGACCTATCAACCGCAAAGCCGGACTGCGCCGATCAACACTGCTGGCATCCGCTGGCATAAAGACATTCACTGATTAGCCACAAAATTATGACCATCTTCCTAATAGCCTCTATGTCCATCTTTGGCAAGGACAACAGCGGCGTCACGGCGTGGCAATGAGGCCTTGGCAGGCAGCCGGAGGAACTTGGCAACACATCTGCATACATAAGTCATGAGCTCTGAAGCCACGTTCAACCACATTCCAGATATGTTGGATCAGCTTCAGATCTGGCAAGCTGAGGGGCCAGCACATCAACTGGAAGTCGCCACTGTGTTCCTCGAACCACTCCATCAAACTACTGGCCTTGTGACACGACACATTATCTTGCTGAAAAATACCACGGCCGTCGGGGAACATGATCGTCATGGTCTGCAACCAGTGTACGAAGCTCCTTGGCCGTCATGGTGGCTTGCACGAGCTCCTCTGAACCCATGGATGTCCACGTGAATGTCGCCAGAGCAGAATGGAGCCGCCCCCAACTTGTCTGCGTCCCGCAGCAAAGATTTCCTTGGAGCACGGCGGGTTCACGCCCTCCAGTCGGCGTGATGAAGCCGGTGTCGGAGACCATGCAACGCTCTGCGACTGCGCCAACGTCCAGTTCTGATGCACATACATCGGTTGTCGGCCACAAAGGCCCACGGTTAGTCGTGTTCGGTGCACCGCGTGTTCAGAGACGATTGTACTCCGCCAAGCATTAAAAGCTGGCGTTAGTTCCGCCACAGCTCGCCACCTGTTCTGTTTCATCTGTCTGCCAAGCCTACGACACCCAACATCTGTAATGAGGGGTGGAGGAGGCACCCAACCCCACGACGGCAGGGCTAGTTTCACCTTAGCTTCGCCACGTGTTGAAGACACTCACCACTTCACTCCTCGAACATCCGAGTCGTGCAATTTTCGAGATGCTCAAGCTGAGCGCCCACATCTCGTGGTCGTGCGGTAGCGTTCTCGCTTCCCACGCCCGGGTTCCCGGGTTCGATTCCCGGCGGGGTCAGGGATTTTCTCTGCCTCGTGATGGCTGGGTGTTGTGTGCTGTCCTTAGGTTAGTTAGGTTTAAGTAGTTCTAAGTTCTAGGGGACTGATGACCATAGATGTTAAGTCCCATAGTGCTCAGAGCCATTGTCAAGCTGAGCTTCCAGTCCATCACAGTCCGCACTCGGTCAAACTCAGAAAGCTCGCGTGTCCATTCTACACACGGACACACGGACAGCACGCTCGCTGAAAGTACAAGCACCGTGCATGTGTTTGACTAGCAATCATTCCTCGCCAGCAGACGCTGATATTGCCTGGACGGATTTATATCGACAGTTGTTCGGTAGTCGTAATGTTCTGGTCAATCAGTGTATCCGCAATATTTTTCAGACTTCAGTTATATGCTTGCCAACTCAGAGCGGCCATATATATATATATATATATATATATATATATATATATATATATATATATATATATATATATAGTAGTGCAATGGAAATGTGGCTTTATCTCACGCGCAGGCTATTAGTCGTCGACTTGACAATCAGCAAACACATATCCACTCGAGAATTGCTTCGAGCAGGGAAACGCCAATTTCCAGCAGCAAAAAAAAAAAAAAAAAAAAAAAAACAATTCTGGCCATACGGAAATGCTTAGAGAGCGAATGAAACTACTTACTTCCCTCGAGAAGATCGTTTTTCGTTTTCAAATCAAATTATTTAATTTGTAGATAGCGTATTGCCCTTTACGGACTACGTAATTTCTACTTTCAGAAAAAAGGCATCTAGGTTGCCGTTTTCAAGAAAGGTTTTAATTTTTCGGTTTTCTTCACGGAGGAGTAGATTCTCAACGTCATTGTAGCCAGGATTTATTTGTTCGTACAAAAGTGGAGATGATTCTAAGTGTTCTGCCAATAAATCGCAGTTTTTGGTTTGCTTTCCCCACGAAGTGATCTGTGTTATCATCCCAATTTAAGGCATTCGTGTTTGTAACCACTGAGTATTTGGTTGAACTTACAGCCTTTAAATTTGTGTGATTTATCGTGTAACCGACATTTAGCGGATTTCTATTTCACTCTTGTGGGTGACTTCACACTTTTCATTTCTTAGACTCAATTTCCACTTTCCACATTATGCAGATATCTTGTCTAATTCATATTGTAATTGGTCTTGATCATCTGATGACTCTGTAAAACGGAAAATGACAGCATCATCTGCAAAAAATCTAACACGGCTGCTGATATTATCATCTGTGTCGTCTATGTAAATAGATAACAGCAGAGGGGAACGCCAGATTTTCCTTCTGTTTTACTCTATGACTTTCCGTCATTTGCTACTGACTGTGACCTTTCTGACAGGGACTCAGGAATCCAGTCACACAACTGAGGCAATAATCTACAGTCAAGCAAATTTGATAGGAAGTCGCTTGTGAGGAACGGTGTCAAAAGCCTTCTGGAAATCTCCAAGTATAGAATCAATTTAACATCCCCTATCGATAGCACTCACTACTTCGTGTGAATAAAGAGCTAGTTGTGTTTCTGTGTTTGCGATATTCACCTGATTATGACCTAAGGAGCCGAAAGTCAGTTGGTGACAACATAAATAACTTCATGTGGTACATTAGGAATGTTTTCCCCGTTTAATATTAGAACATTTAAAATTATTACAACCAAATATAAACGGGGAACTTCCTCGGCATCTTATTTAGAAATTCGTGCTTTTACCTTTAATGCAAGAAGTTCCTGAAATATCAACCACATTAGAAAAAGCTTCAGTACTTTTAAGGTAGACAAGGTCGATTAGTAAGGTATGAGGTGTAAGATCACCATCATCGTGATGGCCATTACTTAGTCTCGGAACTTTAAATGCCATCTCCTTACACACATCCCTCATCGGATTAGTAGTTAATAGTATACTTTACGTCAAAGTCAACTGCAGTGTTTACGAAGTGAAACAGAAAAACGATTACTGATTAAATAGGTATATTCTTAACCGTTGCAAAGAAAATGCGCAGAGAACTGTAATTAACTGTACAGGGAAAGTAATTGACCATGCTACCTTATCCGTACTTAAAAAGGGGCTGAATTTCGCACCAACACCGACAACATTACCAACAGAACAATTCATCAGCGCGGTGGAACAGGCCGCTCTTGCACTTCCACGTGACGCTGCAGAGAAAATACGACGGGAAACATGTCGTGTACTCACCAGGGCGGCTTCCCCGAAGTCAAACATCTCCAAGGAAGAGAGGAAAGCACTGAAGCGGCTCCGAGAAGATGCCGAGACTGTCGTCCTCCCAGCAGATAATGGAATTGCACGGTCCTACTACCAAGTAATGTATACAAACAAAAATTGTACGACCTTTTAGAAGATGAAAACTACCGGAGAATCGAAGACGATCCTACCAACAGAGTGAAAAGGAAGACTATTGGGTTTCTCTGGCACACCTTCGAAGATAAGAAGACGGTGAAGAAACTTCGTCCACGAGGAGCTGCACCTCCCAGACTTAACGGATTACCTAAAGTCCATAAGGATGGATTGCATCTCCGCCCGATTGAAGCAACATTGCAGCACCAACATACGAGTTAGCAAAACATCTGACGTCGATGCTCAGTCCCTTTGTGGGCAAATGTCAGCACCACATCAGAAACTCCGCGCATTTCGTCCAGCAGCTCCAGAATTTCCGATTGGGCCAAGAAGACCTCATCGTGAACTTTAACGTGGTGTACTTGTTTACTAGGGTACTTCTAAGAGACTCCCTAACCCTCATTGGAGAAAAATTCGGACCAACAGTAACGAAAGTTTTCAAATTCGTTCTTACGTCAACATACTTTCTGTTCGATGGGAACTAGTACGAACAAACTGATGGAGCAGCGATGGGCTGTCCGCTATCACCAGTAGTGTCCAATATGTTTACGGAGGCTTTTGAAGAAAAAGCTCTCGAGTCGGCAGCCTACAAGCCTTCTTGCTTTTTTCGATATGTAGACGATACATTCGTAATCTGGCCACACGCCTCCAAGACTTTCTGCAGCATCTGAACTCACTGCACCAGAAAATCAAGTTAACGATGGAGGTAAAAGGAAACAACTAGCTTACATTTCCGGATGTGCTCGTCAAGCGAGGACCAGATGGAACATTAGGACACAGCGTCTACCGTAAGCCGACACATACAGATTTGTACGTGCATGCCTCCAGCTGTCATGCTCCTTGACAGCGAGAGGGTTGTAACGCTACCGCCCTTTAACGGACGTACGTTAGCTGTATAAAGCCTGTACTGTAATAAGTTCACGGGCTTCACCTTATAAACAAGGATTTTAGTACATAAATTGACCCCGTGTACCTAATAGAGGCAAGATCGGTCTTGTAATCAGTAAATAACTACAGTGATGCATCAAGCAAATGTATAGTATAATTGCGCGTTCGCATGGACAAGAAGTACACACAGTAGATGCTACCGTTAATTAATAATTCGGTCGCCAGCCTACTTAGGCAATGAGTGAGTTTTTCCTTGTACAAGTTGTTACATGTACAAACATAGTAACACGTAGTAATGATGCGTTATATGGCAAAGTTTGTAACCAGAAAAAATCCACTGAACTAAAGCTTTCTCTTTTTGTACTAATTTAGATGAGCTAAATTTACACAGCACCACACAGCAATGATTACTACGAACTGCATTTAGTAGATTGATCAGACTGAAATCGGGCATAGATTGCCCTAGGATAAGCAGTTTTGAAAGCACACATACAATGTCACTATTAAAATTGAAAAACAACACTAATGCACTTAGGATTAACATAGAATTTAGCTTTACTGCTCAAATCTGATCAACACATTTCAAGGTTTGAAAGAATGGACAAGAGAAGAAGGGGGGGGGGGCCTGAAACTGTTATGGTCGTTATACTGAAACTGTTAATTACTAAAAGTCAAATTAACACTCAAATTTCTCTATCAATGGATAACTAATCTTTTGTTTTACTTCTGAATAATTTAACTGTCATTAGTTCTGTCTCAAGTTAATTAAATAGCATCGATAACTCAATTCAAAAGACTATCTTTCAGTTTATTTATACTTCTACCAACATTTGCAATAGTTCACAGAACTATTGCATTTCTTTATAGCAAAAGTTTGATTGCTGATAATTATCATTTGCACTAATTATAAACTTTCAGTTCAGGATACTCGGGTTGCACAATACGAGGTAAGGATCCTGTCTAGGTCAGTGATCAGGATAAGTCATGGCTAAAGCAATTCTGGTAAAATTCACGTTATTATTACACAATTAGAAACAGTTTCGACACTGGTCCACACATTTACACTTCTAAAGATGAAATAAAGGTTTGACCTGTGCAAGTCGGTGCGGCGGTTGGCGGGCAGCGAGGTTACGGGCAGCACGGCACACATACAAGCGCGGCTAAGGCTCACGCTACATAGGCACTTTCCATCTTCTTAGCGTCGTAATCTTTCCAATATTGTGCCTCAGAATATAGCCATGCCAGGTAGTCGTCGGAATCGGTGTACCCGAGGCTCAATGTAATCCACTTTTCCTAGGTAGCCTCCTCGGTACAGTACTTGTTCCTCGGATCAATTTACCACTCCGACTCTTACTGACTCTCGCCTCCGACTGACTGACTGTGCCCGTTGCGCCGAACCGCGCCCAGTGTGCGTTTTCCCGCACTCGCCTGCCTCCACCTTTTCCCGCTCCCCTACAGGTAGGGTATTCACCACAGGTTTTCTATTACACATATTCTAATGCATTACCTACGTATGGACCAAGTGTTTAAATTACAATTTCCACATTTTACAATATTTTTAACATTAAGTACACTTTCTTTTGATTATCACATTCTCTGAAATCTAACATAAATAATAATATTCATTACAAAAGTTACTCGCAGTTTCTTTAACATCACTATACGAGCCGAAAAAGAAGTTCAAAACCCTGCCAACATTAACTTATCTAAATTCATAAAGGAAAAAAATTATTATAGATACAGTTGTCGTTACAGGGTGTTCTAAGCACACTGGTGCATAGAGCAAGCGAAATCTCGGACTGTAACAGCCTAGCGGCTGAATTGCAGCACTTGCAGGCCGTGTTCCGCACGAACGTTTACAACAACCGGCAGATAAAACGGGCCGTAAGACTGAAGAAACCGAGATCGCAGCCTTCCGAGGACGACGACAAACCTGTTGCGACAGCGATCATACCATATGTCGGGAACACATACGCAAAGATCGGCAGAATACTCAGAAAATATAATGTCAAGTGCGTGTTTCGCCCTCCATCCAAAACGAAAACATTATTAGGATCAGTCAAGGACGACTTTGGGCTCCAGAAACCGGGAGTTTACAACATCCCTTGCCAATGCGGGAAAATGTATATAGGCGAGACCATCCGGAGGGTACAGGAGAGATGCAGTGAACATAAACTCCACACAGACACGCACAGTCGGCCAAGTCCGCGTGGAAGAGCACTGCATCTCACATGGACACGACATGAACTACGATGGTACAAAGGTGTTACAGCAATGGAACACCTTCTATGATTGTCTCCTCAAAGAGGCAGTGGAGATCCGGCTGCATGACGAACTAATAAATAAAGACAGCGGCTTCCAGTAAAGCAAAGCCAGGGATCCAGCTTTAAGTATGATTAAAACACAGCGACAGTCTACACAGAAATCCGCTCTTGTCAGGACACCTGAAGAAGAAGAAGCATTGTCACCACGATCGCAGAGTTCCGCAAGCGGCCGTAGCCGCGAAAGGACTGCGGCCCATCATCTGTCGCGGGGCAACCCGCTTCCCCCACCACCCAGCGCCGCCCTTCCCCCACCACCGGCCGCGGACCGCACGGAAACGTCCAGACGGAGGCTGCGGGAGTAGGGTGGAGATTATATAAAGTCGGCATCCATCAGAGATCAATCAGGCACCAAGAACGCCTGCAGATGGCAAGAAGTCGCCTTGCCGAAATATCGCACCTTTTGGACGACGCTACCTGGCTGAATACCCAAGAAATTTTCAAGACTTCTGTACGTCGGGAAAACCTCAGATCACGATTCTACTGAACCCAAGGTATAGGGGTTGGACGAAAATATGGAAACGCCTCGAGAAATGCATATCTTGTTTCCTTTGACCACTATCGTCGTTTGTCGAATGTCCTCGATAAGTTGAAAGTGTCAGACGTGGTCAGAACAGTGTCCTGTGTAGTTGCGAGTAGATTATGCTGGAACTAAGTCAAGTCGAACATGGGCAAATTATTGGGGCTTATGTGGTGTATGTATACGTAGAAAAGGTGGTTGGCGTTTCAGACGGCACCGCACTGAAGATTCATGCAAAACAGAGGGAAGTAGAGAAACATCTTCTGCTAAGTCACAATGCAGACGAAAGTGCTGAGTGATCGTGACAGACAGTCATTTAAGATGACTGAACGAAATTTTAGGTGATAACCTAAACCTGAAACCTGAATGTCGCACTTGTGAACCCAGTCAACATAAAACAACACAACGGGAGCTCCATAAGCTGGAGAGCGAGCTGGAATTCCAAAATAACTCATCAGTGAAGCAAATACCCGGAACAGAAAAAAGCGGCGGTGAAGCCATGATGATGATGATGTTTGTTTTAGGGGGGCACTCAACTGCGGGGGATTCAGCGCCTGTACAAATTCCCAATTTTTACACAGTCCAATTTTTTTTCGCAGTCCAGTCTAGCTACTGTCACAAATGATGATGATAATGAAATGATGAGGACAACACAAATACCCAGTCCCCAGGCAGAGAAAATCTCCAACCCGGCTGGGAATCGAACCCGGCAGCAACGTTAGCGACTAGACGACGAGCTATGGACGTGGCAAAGTCATGAAACCTGGAGCACTAAAAGAAAGTTGTTTGGTATGATGAGTCTTCTTTAACACTATTTCCAACTTCTGGCCCAGTTTAGGTCCCAAGCGTTTGCTGGTGGAGATTGAATGAGGTTTGTGGATAAACACTTTCATTTTCCGTCAGCTGGTATGTTACATTTATTCTTGACCGATTTCGGTTATTTCAGCCACTATCAATTGGAGGAAAAATTATGTTATCTGTTGGTTTAAAAATCCATATTACTCATAGACGAAATTTACTGATGGAAAAAAATCGCAACACCGAAAAATAATTAATATAGGGTAATGAAATTACGGGAACGCATTTACATAAGTAATATATTTAAGCGAATGACATTATAAGATCACAGGTTAATGTAAGCACGATATAAGCCACTGCAAATGTGAAATGCAGATACGTTAATACCGGTGTAACTGCCAGAATGTTGAATGCAGGTATGCATGTGTTGTGTTGCACAGGTACCGGATGTCACGTTGTGGGATCGTCTTCCTTGCATGCATGTGATCAGTCAGTATAGGAACTGTTAATGCTGTTTGTGTACGACACTGGAGTTTTCATCCAATGATGTCCTCACGTGCTCCATTGGTGACTTAGCACGCCAAGACAACATACATTCCGGGTCAATCCTATGATTCTGCTCAATTTTGGAAAAAAACGACATTTTGTCCATAAAGTGTCTATAAAATGTAAAACACTGGTCTTATATAGATATAAAAAATGGTTAAATTATGTTCATCCTCTTTGCGCTAAATGCGCGCGTCCTCTGTAAGATAGCTTTATTCTTTGTTACAGGTAGTTTGAAAACACATGAGCCTGTGTTCAACGTATGCCGCCTTTAGGTATGAACTATATGTATTTCGCATAAATTCAGTTAGATTGCTAATAATCCTGGTTAAATATTGCACATATTTTTAGGTTTTAATATAAATTTTCTTTTGTATTGTTTTAGAATCTGAAGATTGTCATAATATGGTCGAAACCGGTTATGACTGTATCATAAAAATGTGATTACGCCTATAAATAACAATTTTTTACAATTTTGCCCAATGTCAGCCTATAACTTATGGTTCTCTTTAATTGACAGGCCTGTTCTGCTAAGTGGTCTATGACACCTGAGGGTTGCTTTATGACCATATGGGGATAATCTGTCGTGTACACGGAGAACGCCAGCTGCAAGAAAGGACTGGGTAACGGGATATGTGTTAATCTATTGGGGAATAGCTTCTGCATTGTATTAGAGACAAAAATTTGTAAGGAAGGTAGAGGTAGGACCCTCTCCCCACCTCTCCCCCTACTCCTTTCCCCCCTCTGGGAAACCCCTATCAGTCCCCCCTCCCCATAGCCAATACCAGCACACTTTTGATATCAAATTAATTGACTAATTAATGAAATTGATCAACTAATTAATTGGCAGGAGAAAGACTCAATCTGTGCTGGAGAGGAAGGATCTGATGATACGAAATTTGAAATCAGTGTCAATTACGTAAGAGAGGATATACTGTTTATCTACTAAATTTAATTTGCGGGGGTTGCATCTCTCTTTTATTTGGTGGTGAAAGCTCACATCCACGAACTACATGTTCTGATTAAGTACAGTAGTTACACTGCGATCGTTCCAGCTATGAGCTCTATCCTGATCCTATCCCGAACATAAGCAGTACCATGTTAAAAGATTTCTGGCACACAAGACAGTGCGTGGAATATTATTTATTTAAACAATTTATGGGATATAAGGAAGTGTATGGAGTACAGTTTATTTATTTACAGAATTTGTCGGGGAATCGATTGTAGTGTATGGAATACTGTTTATTTAAACAATTTGCGAGAGGCAAGGCAGTTTGTGAAGTATTTAAACAATTTACTGCTTTTTTTCGATCGCATGAGGAATACCATCAACATAAAACATTCACCACACGTATTTACATGGCAGTTAGTTTCTTCTGCGAAAAAAACACTTGCGCTGCAGCTATGGCCTAAGACCGGAAGCGCCATGCGTCCCTTGTAGTAGCCGCCTCACCAGCGGCACCGTGAGGCTTGCACGTGCGTCGGAATGCTGGCGGAGCCTCGCCGCCGGATCCACGTGCTGGGCCCCTGCCACTGTAGCAGCCGCCGGACAGTGCCAACCCCCGCGAACAAAACATCAGGTGGCGCCATCTCTTTGATATTCGTACGTGAGGAATTCCTGTCGAAACACATGCTCTCCCTATCTCTTTCCCTCTCCCTCTCTCTCTCTCTCTCTCAAGTGGATGCTTGCGGTTCTTGTGACCCTATATATGAAAACACATGCAGACCTCGTTTCGCCCACCCCTTCCTCCCTTCCATCCTTATCACATGCCACCCTCACCATCCATGTGTATCTGGCATTTGTAGTCGGTACATCCCGTTGTTCTCACACTTCCACTGGCCGAGTGAGGTGGTGCAGTAGTTAACACACTGGACTACAGTATCACAGAAGTAACCTCCAGCTTTTCGTAGCCCTATTACACGATCTCGTACAAAGGGAGTCAAGTGTTGTCGTCTTTAGGGATTCTTGACTAATATTTATTCACCACATCCAACATCTAACGCTCACAAACCTTACAGCGCGTATTTTAAGCGAACCTGATTTACATCTCACAATGGCGCTGTTAGCGCCACTCTCACGAGACTGTTGTGAAATCTGAACAGATACTATGTTTCAAATATAGAAACACCCTTTCTTTTATATCGCACAACTCCTTCTTGTTGTGATTTTTTCCGTCGTGTTGAGGAGTGTGTGTCACAGTAGCGAAGATGAACAAGCTCTCATAGCCCACGGTATGCATTTGAGAGCCCATGTTTACTGGACTTTTTTTCCTTGTTTTGATCCATACTACCACCTCTGAAAGTTGCCTACCCTTCAATCTTAGCAACTACAGTACCACTACATGTATTGTCGCAGATATCAGAATGGTTTCCGCCTGCCGCGCGGGATTAGCCGAGCGGTCTCAGGCGCTGCAGTCATGGACTGTGCGGCTGGTCCCGGCGGAGGTTCAAGTCCTCCCTCGGGCATGGGTGTGTGTGTTTGTCCTTAGGATAATTTAGTTTAAGTAGTGTGTAAGCTTAGGGACTGATGACCTTAGCAGTTAAGTCCCATAAGATTTCACACACATTTGAACATTTTTTTTTTTTTTTTGTTTTCGCTTGTAACTTTCGACTCGTTCGTTTCTGGTACAGGGACCCTTATCTCAAATTCAGACATTTATCCTATTCCATTATCCCAGAATGTTTGTAACATTGTCACGGAATCACCGTATATACGTAGGCCTACATATATTTACAGGCGCCGCCGCCTAGAACTTTTACGCTCTGTAGCGTCGTTGATTTACCTTCCTGGACATGAGTTCCTGTGTAAAACGTGATCTACTATGTCCTTCTACAACTTCTAGAACTGTGTAACGTGAGTTCTGAAACGCCCTGTACACGGTGAACGCCAGCTGCAAGAAAGGACTGGGTAACGGGATATGTGTTAATCTATTGGGGAATAGCTACTGCATTGTATTAGAGACCAAAATTTGTAAGGAAGGTAGAGGTCTAAGTATACTGGTTTTAAGTGTTACTCTGAAATGAATAGATTAACACGTAAGAGGAAGTAATACCATCCCCCTTCTAACCAATCATCAGATTGACGACTGAAGAAATACATCTACAGGGAATCAGCTTCATTTCTGGAGCATATGTTACCTGAATCAGTAGGTGCTGTAGAATCCCTGAACAAAGGTAACAGCAAAAGCATCTTTATAGCAATTCTTCTGTGACAACGCCACTAACTTTCTGTGTTTGGATTGGCTTCGAGGCTTAGTTCGCAGTTACTGTGTAAATAATAGACGCTGGCCTTCACAGATCCGTAACAGGATTTCTACTTCATTATATTTCAAGTGCTTTCATATGCCTGTCTGCCACAACGTATTACACGCCACAGGGAAAAGGAAAAACTCCGCCCTGTTAATAATATAGCGAGATGGCTCCAGGCGTATCGCGCCAAATTTTCTTTCCCGAGGCTCAGATCTTAACTGTGACTCGAGAACATTGTTTATCAACGCGTTACAACTCTTTTCGTATCTGATCCATAATTTTCTCTTGTTTTTCAGCCACAGCGGAAGAGGCTCCCCGGAAGGAGAAGCTTACTGTAGGAAAGGAAGCAGATTCTCGGCCTGATAAGTGTAAAGGCTGGTTTCGCGTGACTGTGCTACGGACCACTCCCCGCGGAAAGGAGGCAACCCTCTTTAGCGCAGCTCTCCTTGATGTACGACATAATTTCTCTTCTGTCCCTCCCCTCTCTTCCGCTCCCAGCCAGCCTCTATTTATCCCCTGCCCTAAAGGGCTCAGCGTGACCTGAATCTCGCTGGCACGCCACCCACCGAAGTATTCAGTTATTCAGTGCTGGATACGTTAGAGGGATTCAAAGTGGGAGTGAAGCTTGTTGTATAAATGCTAGTTTTATTACCAGTTAGACTGATTAAAATCGGAGATCCTGCTTATGCAAAGCAAATAGGTAGATGTGAGCAACTTTCGAAGCCGCCATCTCATGCTAACATAGGCCTACTTTTTAGTTTTAATTAAGTCAGGTTACGTTATGTATTCCTGTTCTGGAGTAATGAGATCAAAAGTACTGTCGGGCCATCCTGATGTACATTCGCTTTGAAACTTCCCCTTTGATTGTGAAGAATGACTGTGCTGGTCAACTTCTGCGTTATTTGATACCGAAACAGCTGAGTAAAATTGAACGTACACAGTTTTCTCTTTACTTATTCTGATCATTTCTAAACTGACGCACAATATCTTAACGCAACGCCATCTGACTTTTAATAATCTCTACAAAAGAGTAGCCCTGACTAACAATAACCTATCCTTCACGAATCACTTACCTCGCCAAAATCTTCGTTACTCGAACTACTAGAATACAGCGAGCGCCAATACTGCCAGCTAAATAAAGGATTCTAACTACTGAAGGTACTAACTACTGATAGGTATATAGTTAGCAAATGAAAGATTTTGATAGAGAACAAACAATGTATTTATCTTAATAGCGTTCAAAAGTCATCATATATATCTATCAATTCTTGACAACCATCTTTACAAATTTCCTTTTTCTGGCGGACACCCGTCCAGATCGTCCGTTTATAGTAACCTCTCAAAATTCTGGCATCTCTCTCTCCACATCCACCACTGCTGGCCGCTCACCTCCAACTGCCCAACGCGACGCGCTGTTCACATCCAACTGCCCAACACTACACTAACGAATAATCCAACAATGAGTCCAACCAGCCACAGACTGCACACAGCTCAGTCAGCTTGTAGAAAGCGATATAACATGAAAAACAGCCAATAAACCTTTTAATAAATCAAAAATTATGAGTTAACTTAGAGGGAAAAAAAAACGTTTCGGTAAACTTCTACAAGCTGTGTCGTTCAGCCCTTCCTGTATTTTCTATAATGGCATTTTTGTGCTTAATACTATTCTGCTAAGGTCTACTGCAGACAAAATGATACTTTATCTGCGCTGTTAAAAAAATATTGCTTTTTACATTACGTACTGAACAATATTCATTATAATTTTCGTCTGTCTACACTTGAACGTTAAGTATCCAAGTTGTACCTGCGGCTACTAGATGGCACTCTCGATGCAATGTCATGTTCACCTGCCGCGCTTGTTAACGCGGGCGCCTTAGTCAAAAATGGCTCTGAGCACTATGGGACTTAACATCTGTGGTCATCAGTCCCCTAGAACTTAGAACTACTTAAACCTAACTAACCTAAGGACATCACACACATCCATGCCCGAGGCAGGATTCGAACCTGCGACCATACAGTCGCACGGTTCCGGACTGCGCGCCTAGAACCGCGAGACCACCGCGGCCGGCGCGCCTAAGTCCCTTGCAACCTCTATCTGTACAGGTACGAGCAGCCCATAGCAGCTCGCTTTCATGCATTCCTTTTTATATATTTTGTTACTAAAGCCCTTCTGGGCTGTTAATTATTTTATATGTGACATGTAAGTACTGCCTTTGTCTTTTATTAGTCAGTACTTGCACTTTTTCTATAAAAATGTCTTTTCCTATAAATTTGGAACTACGATGGGCCATTTTAATTGTTTTAATTCTAATGAAAGTACTCTTAGAAGTGTTGAGATCTGGTCTATAAGACTAAAAATAATTGTCACCGAGAGACCATTTGTTTGAATTCTACTGAAACATAATGTACATCAGTTGTAAATAAATATTATTGAACAAGCGAAAACAAAAATAGTAATCAGTACACGATTTAAATAACAATGCACCACCCTATCAGAGCTGAGTCCGAAACATATATCTTATCGAATCTGCGAGAAAATTACGTGAATTATTTGAAAGATCAAAGAAAGCTGTTTCTATTCAAAATGAATATGAAAACTACGTGTAATTTGTACAAATACTTTTCCCAAATAAATATGTATTATAAAGTCCAATAACTGCGATAACACTACGAGTGTGAAAGCAGGACAGAGCATCCCGCGGGGAGCGCGGAAAATGCACCGTATAGCGGGCACAGCCGGGCCGGACTGGCGCTCGTTCACAGCGCACCTTGCAACAACCACGGCACTGGCGTGAAGGGGTTAAAAGGATGGGGTATTTAGTTTCGGCTTATGGCTCTGAGCACTATGTGACTTAACAGCTATGGTCATCAGTCCGCTAGAACTTAGAACTACACTCCTGGAAATGGAAAAAAGAACACATTGACACCGGTGTGTCAGACCCATGATACTTGCTCCGGACACTGCGAGAGGGCTGTACAAGCAATGATCACACGCACGGCACAGCGGACACACCAGGAACCGCGGTGTTGGCCGTCGAATGGCGCTAGCTGCGCAGCATTTGTGCACCGCCGCCGTCAGTGTCAGCCAGTTTGCCGTGGCATACGGAGCTCCATCGCAGTCTTTAACACTGGTAGCATGCCGCGACAGCGTGGACGTGAACCGTATGTGCAGTTGACGGACTTTGGGCGAGGGCGTATAGTGGGCATGCGGGAGGCCGGGTGCACGTAGCGCCGAATTGCTCAACACGTGGGGCGTGCGGTCTCCACAGTACATCGATGTTGTCGCCAGTGGTCGGCGGAAGGTGCACGTGCCCGTCGACCTGGGACCGGACCGCAGCGACGCACGGGTGCACGCCAAGACCGTAGGATCCTACGCAGTGCCGTAGGGGACCGCACCGCCACTTCCCAGCAAATTAGGGACACTGTTGCTCCTGGGGTATCGGCGAGGACCATTCGCAACCGTCTCCATGAAGCTGGGCTACGGTCCCGCACACCGTTAGGCCGTCTTCCGCTCACGCCCCAACATCGTGCAGCCCGCCTCCAGTGGTGTCGCGACAGGCGTGAATGGAGGGACGAATGGAGACGTGTCGTCTTCAGCGATGAGAGTCGCTTCTGCGTTGGTGCCAATGATGGTCGTATGCGTGTTTGGCGCCGTGCAGGTGAGCGCCACAATCAGGACTGCATACGACCGAGGCACACAGGGCCAACACCCGGCATCATGGTGTGGGGAGCGATCTCCTACACTGGCCGTACATCACTGGTGATCGTCGAGGGGACACTGAATAGTGCACGGTACATCCAAACCGTCATCGAACCCATCGTTCTACCATTCCTAGACCGGCAAGGGAACTTGCTGTTCCAACAGGACAATGCACGTCCGCATGTATCCCGTGCCACCCAACGTGCTCTAGAAGGTGTAAGTCAACTACCCTGGCCAGCAAGATCTCCGGATCTGTCCCCCATTGAGCATGTTTGGGAGTGGATGAAGCGTCGTCTCACGCGGTCTGCACGTCCAGCACGAACGCTGGTCCAACTGAGGCGCCAGGTGGAAATGGCATGGCAAGCCGTTCCACAGGACTACATCCAGCATCTCTACGATCGTCTCCATGGGAGAATAGCAGCCTGCGAAAGGTGGATATACACTGTACTAGTGCCGACATTGTGCATGCTCTGTTGCCTGTGTCTATGTGCCTGTGGTTCTGTCAGTGTGATCATGTGATGTATCTGACCCCAGAAATGTGTCAATAAAGTTTCCCCTTCCTGGGACAATGAATTCACGGTGTTCTTATTTCAATTTCCAGGAGTGCACTTAAACCTAACTAACCTAAGGACATCACACAACACCCAGTCAATTTAGTTTTGGCTTTCCATTTGCTGCCAGCCCTGGGGATGGCAATTACATAGTGTGTCCTGGTTTTGCCTTGTCCTAGTGACTTCAGACTTTAGCTTCCAGAGGCTCTTTTCTGCTGGTTCGTTACCTGAGTACTTATTGTTGCCTATTCCTCCTAACGACACTCTGCTTTGTCACTAGTATGACTGTGCCTTTAGGCTGCCATGATATTATTATGTTTCGCTTGCAGACTTGGGCACTCGGCATCACCCTGTGAGGCAATAGCTTCTATGTGTGCTGCAGCTTGCTCCGAATTTCCCCCTAGCTGGCAGTTCGGCTTCTCGGAACTGCCAAAGCAGATACTGGACGAATTTTTAGTGTCCGCCGAGGATACTGTCGTGGGGTATAACATCTGCCCCTTCCTTCAGAAAGTTCGTATCGAAATTTCCAATTTGGTGTACCCATAATAGCCGGCCGCTGTGGCGGAGTGCTTTTTATTTTTTTTTTATTATTTTATTTTTTTTTTTTTTTTTTTTGTCATCAGTCTACTGACTGGTTTGATGCGGCCCGCCACGAATTCCTTTCCTGTGCTAACCTCTTCATCTCAGAATAGCACTTGCAACCTACGTGCTTAATTATTTGCTTGACGTATTCCAATCTCTGTCTTCCACTACAGTTTTTGCCCTCTATAGCTCCCTCTAGTACCATGGAAGTCATTCCCTCATGTCTTAGCAGATGTCCTATCATCCTGTCCCTTCTCTTTATCAGTGTTTTCCACATATTCCTTTCCTCTCCGATTCTGCGTAGAACCTCCTCATTCCTTATCTTATCAGTCCACCTAATTTTCAACATTCGTCTATAGCACCACTTCTCAAATGCTTCGATTCTCTTCTGTTCCGGTTTTCCCACAGTCCATGTTTCACTACCATACAATGCTGTCCTCCAGACGTACATCCTCAGAAATTTCTTCCTCAAATTAAGGCCGGTATTTGATATTAGTAGACTTCTCTTGGCCAGAAATGCCTTTTTTGCCATTGCGAGTCTGCTTTTGATGTCCTCCTTGCTCCGTCCGTCATTGGTTATTTTACTGCCTAGGTAGCAGAATTCCTTAACTTCATTGACTTCGTGACCATCAATCCTGATGTTAAGTTTCTCGCTGTTCTCATTTCTACTACTTCTCATTACCTTCGTCTTTCTCCGATTTACTCTCAAACCATACTATGTACTCATTAGACTGTTCATTCCGTTCAGCAGATCATTTAATTCTTCCTCACTTTCACTCAGGATAGCAATGTCATCAGCGAATCGTATCATTGATATCCTTTCGCCTTGTATTTTAATTCCATTCCTGAACCTTTCTTTTACTTCCATCATTGCTTCCTCGATGTACAGATTGAAGAGTAGGGGCGAAAGGCTACAGCCTTATCTTACACCCTTCTTAATACGAGCATTTGGTTCTTGATCGTCCACTCTTATTATCCCTCTTGGTTGTTGTACATATTGTATATGACCCGTCTCTCCCTATAGCTTACCCCTACTTTTTTCGGAATCTCGAACAGCTTGCACCATTTTATATTGTCGAACGCTTTTTCCAGGTCGACAAATCCTATGAAAGTGTCTTGATTTTTCTTTAGCCTTGCTTCCATTATTAGCCGTAACGTCAGAATTGCCTCTCTCGTCCCTTTACTTTTCCTAAAGGCGCTTCATTCCGGAACCGCGCTGCAGCTACGGTCGCAGGTTCGAATCCTACCTTGGGCATCGATGTGTGTGACGTCCTTAGGTTAGTTAGGTTTAAGTAGTTCTTACTCTAGGGAACTGATGACCTGAGATGTTAAGTCCCATAGTGCTTAGAGCCATTTGAACCATTTTTACCCATAATAACCTCATTCTGTACTTTATCTGCACCAATAGTTACACATTATACAACTGCAGCTATTCTTCCATTACCATACAGCAACTTCACATGATTTTCAACGGATGATATATCAATGCGGTGAAGTAGGTCTTTTCGGAAGTAATTTTTTACACACTTATACAATTATTCGTTTACTTTTAGGTTCATCTATTAGTACACACGTAATTCTGTTACCGAGCCTGAGGTTTATTTATAAACCAATCGACGGGTATTTGCTTCACAGGTGTATTAACAGTCATTTAAAACAAGTACAATACAAAAACGCAGTCAGAATCACGACAGTGCTGGTAGATGTCACGGTTATAATCGTGATCCTATGACGTTGTCTATCGTGCTGGAACATTTGCTCGGTTGTAATTCTCCCTTTTTGCATTGCTTCTAGTTTGTCCAGAGAGCGTAGAATGTCTGGGTTCAGGGCATTATTTAGGGAGGACAAGTTTATGGTTGACAGCACCTCTAGAGGCTTCTTGGGCCAGTACGGCATAGGTTGTTCCCACTTACGTGTGGTCTTACTCAGTGATCGTAGCTAGTGGACGAAATGTTGGGTCTGCTAAGTCACAAGTGGTACTGTTCATTATTATCCTACTATCGCCTAATTCAACTTTGTTGATACATGTTGTCTCCTGAGTTCGTATCAGTTTACTATGGCTACTTCTGGTCAGAAAACTGAGTAGACCTAGTGTTTACCCACTCTCTGGAAATGTGGACAGGATTTAACACTTCACCTTGACATTCCTCTGGGATCTCTTTAGTCCCTCCAACGACTCCAAACCAAAGGCATTTCTTTGTTCTGAAATTATTTATACATCTTTGGTCCATACTTGTACCCATTCCCCCTCCCCATTACCAACTACTAGCTAGAGGTGTATGGTAGAGCATTGGTACACCGCATTGACGCCTGCAACTGGGAATCGAATTTACAATCTGAACTCATTTCAGTGATGGACACATAATATAGTAGTGCCAAATATACTTCTGTTGGTACCATTATGTACCATAATTCTGCTGTATATTCTGTTTGCGCTTTGCATAGGGCAGTTAGGAATTGCTACAGTGGCAATAGTGTATAACTCAAATGCCCACGGATGGCATGATGCGCTACTGCTTGTAGCGTAGTTACTCCCACCCATCTGTTAGGGACCGTAGCAGCCTCGCTGTGGTCACTCTCCCATCCAATGCTTTCAATTGATTTTGCACAGTCTGTATGTCAATGTTAAAGGTGTGCACCGTATCTCGTGTATTCTGCACTAGTTCAGCAGTTACTTCTCCCTCTAACCTGGTATTGTTTAGCTCATACTGTTTTAGGTTCGAAAACTGAGTAGAATGCCATTTCAGTGTAGACCCAGTAGCTAATATTGGCCCCATCGTCTCATACAAATTCCGGATGTCTTAGCTGTCGCCTATGTCAAATACTGTTTTTAGTGATTTTCCACCAGCGTCTAACGCTCTTCTTACACACGAAGGTTCGTGGTACCATGCCCACTTCCTGCGTAACTTTTTCCCATAGTTTTTCAGATGAGAATTGTAAATCACGGTATTCCCCTCGTACTTCGATTAAAACTCCCTCATTCTGTGCTTCTTGACGCAGCTCCCCAAACACATCTTGCAATCTACGCATTCATTCCTAACCTCCCATGAATTGAAAATAAGTCGAAATATTCAACAATGATATGTCAGTAGGACTTTCGGTTGTCTGAAGAACAGTGCTCCAGACTCGAGAGACTGTGTTTGTAAAAAAATGGTTAAAATGGCTCTGAGCACTATGGGACTCAACTGCTGAGGTCATTAGTCCCCTAGAACTTAGAACTAGTTAAACCTAACTAACCTAAGGACATCACAAACATCCATGCCCGAGGCAGGATTCGAACCTGCGACCGTAGCGGTCTTGCGGTTCCAGGCTGCAGCGCCTTTAACCGCACGGCCACTTCGGCCGGCCACTGTGTTTGTAACACAGTTGTTACTTTACCCCTGGCGAGGTACAGTATCGCCATGACCACGACGCCCTTCCATGGCTCACATTCCGTTATGCGATCTTAAAGAAAAGAACTCTCATCACTGTCTGACACTTGCTCCAGAAAGCGAGATGACCAGACGTAAACAATACCAGGTCGATTCCTCGATGATAAAAAATACAAAAAACACTGTAAAACATGCTATAAATAGAACAAAATGAAACTGGATAACTTCATAATAATCTACACACGAACAAACGACGTGCAATAGAGGCAAACAATCTCAAATAGTATCTATAGATGTGGGGCATAAGACATTTTAGACGTACTCTGGTCACCAGTCATCTGTTTCTTCTTTGTTCCATGAGGCTTTGCATTCTGTAGCGCAGATGCTGCAGATATCTATGTCAGTGCATTGACAGCTCCCTTGTAAGACTTACTACATCCCGTGTGAATAATCGAAGTCTTCGTTGGCATCTGTATTTTAACACTGATAGGTGACTTTGCAAACTTACGGTATTATTGGTCGCAGTCCAATTTCCAGATGCTGAAAGCAATACCTTTTATTTAATTAATTAACTTTAATTATATTCATCGTGCAAATATGTGTTTACTGTATTGGCCATTGGCTACCTGTTATTGATTGCTATGGTTAATGACAACAGGGTATACCTCAGTATTAATGGCAAAATAAATGAAATAATGTAAATGGTTTAGCTTTTATTAGTCCTTTCAAGTTAACTATTGCATAACATATAATTAGCCCTGATCCTGACAACCAGCACAATCAGGCATAGAGGGATGGTAAAGATTTGCAGTTTTCCCATTATGTTTGCTCGTAGGTTTAGATTGTATTCAAAGTTGATCTTATTTACTTTTCAGTTAAATGATTTGAATGAAACAGCATCCACTGCTAGGAATTTACCTTGATAAGGAATTTTGGGGATTAATTCTGTAACAAGATCAGTGCGAAGGTAATTTGACAGACAGGTCGTGTTTATATCCCAAAGACAAGCATCATAGTCTCAACAACTCTTGTGCGCAACTCACACAAAGAAATCTCAGATACTTTTCTTTAAGAAAATCTCACAATTTCAGTTACTGTAATTACTCCCAGTCGGAATGCTCTTGGTCTCCTGTAATTGAGCTAAGTGCGTCACACTGTTAGGCAGTGAGGGGATGTATGCATTGGAATAAATCTCACCACACAACACACACGATTCAATGACACGTAAGACACTCAGTATCTCGCTATGTTAAAATAAACACCCTAACACAAAGACAGGGCTTAGAAAATTAAACCAGTGATGCACTGATCATCTGATCGAAAAATAACGTAGCTCATAAACAGTCAGAGAGGGCTACACTGGCTCTCTTTAACACAAATAATTAAAAATTTACCTAGCTGACCTTGTTAAGTAGAATATGTAACTCTCCTTCTTCATTCTGAAAACTGTAATTAAATTTAAATTTAGAATGGGATCGAGCATTCAAATTTAAACATTTCAAAGGCACAAAAAAGCCCGGAACTGACACAAATAGCACCGAAGGGTAACTCTAATAGAAACCTGTTAAGTACGAAATTTAGTCATATTTAACCAACCTTAGTTCCACCACCAGTCCTTGGGCAATGAAGACTGCTGCGCCAACTCATAATAACTAAGCTGTTTAGTGATCTAAAACGGCAGGTTGTTCCTCTGCACAACGCACACATTTGCATGGCCACAAGCGGCAGACCGTGTGGCATTGCTACTCATTACACTGGAACTACAAAAATCGACGTCTTTTATACGCAGATTTACTCTCAATGGAAAGGGACCTTCCTTAGTAGTGATTAAAAATTGAATGAGACAACAGAATTATATTTATTGGGGTACAAGTACTGGCAACCTACACCCATGCTCATAAATTAAGGATATTTGCAGAATGTGGTGCCACACAACGTGGGACTTCACAAAACTGGCGGAAATAGCATAGGCACATAGGGAACACACACGAAACAGATCTGTAAGTCCACGGTATTGGTGATAAGTTGAGAAAACCGTCCAGGAACATGTGCTATAAAACGTCACTGTTTCCTGCACATATATCCCAACATCAATATGGGATATGATCACCATGCACACGTACACAGGCCGCACAACGGGTTGGCATACTCTGGATCAGGTCGTCGAGCATCTGCTGGGGTATAGCCTCCCAATCTTGCACCAGTGCCTGTTGGAGCTCATGAAGTGTCGTAGAGGTTTGAAGACGTGCAGCGATACGTCGACCGACAGCATCCCAGACGTGCTCGATGGGGTTTAGGTCTGGAGAAAAGGCAGGCCACTCCATTCGCCTGATGTCTTCTTCAAGATACTCCTCCACGATGGCAGCTCGGTGGAGCCGTGCGTTATCATCCATCAAGAGGAAGGTGGGTCCCACTGCACCCCTGAAAAGGCGGATATACTGGTGCAAAATGACGTCCCGATACACCTGACCTGTTACTGATCTTCTGTCAAAGACATGCAGGCGTGTACGTGCACCAATCATAATCCTACCCCACACCATCAAACCACAACCTCCATACAGGTCCCTTTCAAGGACATTAAGGGGTTGATATCCGGTTCCTGGTTCACGCCAGCTGAAAACCCGGCAAGAATCACTGTTCAGATTATACCTGGACTGTTCCGTGAGCATAACCTAGGACCACTGTTCCAATGACCATGTACTTTTTCTTAACACCAGGCTTGACGGGTTCTCCTGTGACCAGGGATCAGTGGAATGCACCTTGCACGTCTCCGGGCGAATAAACCATGTCTGTTCTGTCGTCTGTGGACTGTGTGTCTGGAAACAACTGTTCCAGTGGCTGCAGTAAGATCCTGAGCAAGGCTACCTGCAGTACTCCGTGGCAGTCTGTGAGCACTGATGGTCAGATATTGGTCTGCTTGTGGTGTTGTTCACTGTGGACGTCCCGTACTGTAGCACCTGGACACCTTTCCTGTCTGCTAGAATCGTTGCCATAATCTTGAGATCATGCTTTGCGGCACACGGAGAGCCCGTGCTACGACCTGCTGTGTTTGACCAGCCTCCAGTCGCCCTAGTATTCTGCCCCTCACAACGTCATCAATATGTGTTCTTTGAGCCATGTTCTACACACAGTCACCATTAGCACGTCGGAAAACGTCTGGACACTTACTCGCCGCACCGTGCTCTGACATGCACGAACGTATGCAACTCCGTATGTGTCCTCGCCTCATTGCTGCTGTTGTCTTCTTTCTTCTTCCTCTCGACGTCTTCTTGATAGTAGATAGTTACACTTCGCTTGCGAAACGTTCGTAGTACTTATACGCTATTTAAGCTTCCATGACACAGACAGTTTCAATTCGACGTTGATATCCACAAACCACAGATCTCAGTCATTTTCTCACAGTTCACTTTCTGCTTCTCTTCCTGACGCACGTGACTTCAGACTGCATTTCCTACCGCCTACACAGACTTTTTTTTCTACAAAATAGTTCTCTCTGACGCATGGTATGCGATGTATATCACTCGCCTTAGCCGTAACATTGGTTATCCCACATAAGGGATACCATGCAGAACTTCCGCTCACGGTATGAAACAACAGTAGAAGTTTCTCAGTTTAGCCGAGATTCCGTAGCTGGTGTACATTATAACTGGTCATACCTTCTTACGCGACTGCGCTAGTAAAGCTAGACCTTTCCTGGATTATCTTAATGAATCAGCCCTTAGGATTACTTCGTAACATTTTTGTGTGAATCTTTCACATGCGTTGTCCCTCGAAGCTTTCCTTTTAGAGCAGTGAATTCATCAGAAGACGCAGGCAGGCTATCAGTGATTATAAGTGGACTTAAAAATAGCTAATTTAATTGAAATTAGTCCTGGGGTGCCATTAAGTCGTGTTTATTAGGAAACACCGTGAAACAGTTACATTTAAATTGCCGGAAATAATTAATTTCAAAACGTTAATAAAATTCGACAGCATGGTAAAACCGACTATCAGAGGACAAACTTTCAGTACATCCTGTCACCGACTGGCTAAGGCAGTCCACCCCACCAAACGGCGCCCTGCCATCCGCTGCAACACTCCGACTGCAGGCGCGCAGGCGCCCGGGTCCCTAACAACCACCCATATTGGGGCCCAGATGGACCCCTGACAACCACTTATCCCGGGGCCCAGATGGACCACAAACCGGCCTCCCACCGTCATGCAGAGCATGCAGCCGACAAGGGGCAAGAGGTGACCAGAGCCCCGCATCCACCCCCTACCCCGCAGCGGGGTACCCAACCCACATACCAAGCCCTGCATCTATCGAACAGTCATCTTGCCTGCCCCCACGCATGGCTCCGCAGCATGGGCCACGATTAGTGTCACCAGGATGAGGACGATGCAGCGCCTGCACAGCACGGCTCTCAGGTGGTGCCTGCACGTCCCGCCACTCACGAGAATTGTCACTCTCCACGAGGAAGTGAATATCGTCTCCCTCAAGACGACCATACGCAACAACGCGCGGCGGCTCTGTGAGAAAGTGGTTGCCCAGCAGGACACTGTCCATGGATTACGCCACGTTGGGACCTCACTTCCACGCCGCTGGCATCGACATCCGGTTCCCTAACCATCCTAGAGGAATCGGATTCCGACCATGGCTAAATATAGGCCTGATATGCCCACCACCGGTGCATCCCTTGGCGGGACTAGCCCACCATTCTACGTCCAGCACTTTCCCACCCTAGCTGCCCATGTTGGGATAAATTTTTCTGCCTCAATGATGTATTACTGTCACCGTCGGAGGGTGGCATGGGACTCCAAGTCCCACCGCCACACCTCCAAAGTGTATTGCAGTGACGCAGAGTCACTGCCCTGTGGATAAATTTACTGCCTCACCAACACAGTTAGACCGCAAAAGATCGGTGATGCCGTATTGTAACATATTACAAAATACATGGTTGATGTACATTAACGAATCAGATTACTTTACTAGTGAACGTCGTCATTACTGCAATAGAGTTTTGGTAACTCTACACTAACGCCTATGTTTGTCAACCAATAAGTAAGTAACATTAAATGAAATTCTGATTTCCGTGACTGAACTGTTTTGGATCCATAAAGTATCGATTAACCAAGCCAAATTCACTCGGGTACCTCTCCCCACTCTTCATGATTCATCAGCCGTCACCATGCCGATGCGGTTGCCGTCGAAGGTAAGTATCGCCTCGCTCGGTCTGGACGCATTATGTAGCTGTTTTAAGGCATCGAATCACTTATGCTATCTGCAGAGTCCGAATAAAATGTAAACTTTAGAAAATAAAACATCATCGAAAACAGGAGGAACTTCCCAACCTGAGGACCACGGGAATCCTCCCCACAACTTAGGTTAAGCTAGTGCACAGAACATTAATTTTTATCTGTGACTGCGATGACCACTGTCTATGAAATAATATGTGTGTTCTTGTGTTACTTTTGTAGTAACCAAGGCTACATACACTGAAGAGCCAGACACACTGGTAAACCTGCGTAATATCGTGTACGGCCCCTGAAAGCACGCAGAAGTGCCGCAACACGATGTGGCAGGGACTCGACTAATATCTAAAGTAGTGCTAGAGGGAACTGATACAATGAATCCTGAATGGCTGTCCATGTATCCGTAAGAATACGATTGGTCGAGGTGTCTTCTGAACAGCATGTTGCAAGGCATACCACATATGCTCAATAACATTCATGGATGGGGGGGTCTGATGGCCAGTGAATGTGTTTAAACTAAGACGAGTGTTCCTCGAGCCACTCTGTAGCAATTCGGGACGTGTGAGTTGTCGAATTGTCCTGCTGGAACTGCCAAAGTCCGCCGGAATGCACAATGGACATGAACAGATGCAGGTGATCAGACAGAATGCTTACGTACGCGTCACCTGTCAGAGTCGTAGCTATACGTATCAGGGGTCAAATATCGCTCCAACAGCCTCCACCAGCTTGAACAGTCCCCTGCTGGCATACAGGGTCCAAGGGTTCAGGAGGTTTGTCTCCATACCAGCACACGTCAATTCGCTCCATAAAATTTGAAACGAGACTCGTCTGACCAAGCAACATGTTTCCAGTCGTTAACAGTCAAGGTGTTGTTGGGCCCAGAGGGTGAAGTGCGAAGGGGTGGGGGGGGGGGGGTGTAACGCTTTGTGTCGTGCAGTCATGAAGGGTACATGCCTGAGCCTTCGGCTCCGAACGACCATATCGATGATGTTTCGTTGAATGTTTCGCTACCTGATACTTGTTGGTGGCCCGGCATTGAAATCTGCAGCAATTTGAGGAAGGGTTGCAGATCAGTCACGTCGTACGATTCTCTTCAGTCGCCGTTGCCCCTGTTCTTGCGATATCCTTTTTCGGCCGCAGCGATTTCGGAGATTTGATGTTGTACCGGTTTGCTGATATTCATAGTACATTCGTGAAATGGTCGTACTTCGGAGATACTGTGTCCCATCGCTGGTCTGCCGACTATAACACCACGTTCAAACTCACTTAAATCTTGATAACCTGCCATTGTAGCAGCAGTAACCGATCTAACAACTGCGCCAGACACTTGTTGCCTTATATAGGCATTCCCGACCACAGTGCCGTGTTCTGCCCTTTTACATATCTTTGTATTGGAATACGCATGTCTATACCAGCTGCTTTGTCGCTTCATTGTGTGTGATGTTCATTTAAGCAAGCAACAGCAAGAGTGTCGAGCTGCAGTATGCGAGAAGGGGAAACCAAACCTAATTGTAACGTAATACGATCACCACGCGAAATTGACCCAGGAACTCTTTTAACACGAGATAATAGGTTTATAAATAAGTTTCTAGTAGCCAAGAATTCTCATCTAAAATTCCTCCTGCAACATTTTCTTGTATACCACAACCGTTTTCTGACCGTGATACGCGTACATAATGCAAAAGCGAGATGTACCTGCAATAACGCCGTTATTACTTCCAATAACTTAATAATGTAACTAGTACGTTTTGTATTTTCTTCAGAAATCACTTGAAAATGGATTTATGGGTTCGGAGTCGTTATGTTACATTGAGGGATGTGCAAAAGAGAAGGAAGCTTACGTGCTGTGTTCACATCGTCGGCTGCAGTTATTCCGAAATAATGAAAATTAAAATTCCCACCTTCTGTGATTTGAAAGAGGTTCGAAATCCGAATGAAATAATTCAGGGACGGAAGGGAGAATGTTTCTAGCATTTTTCGAGAATGACGTCAACAAGCCATACTCGGTTTACGAACGGAGGTCTCTCTTTGTTTTGCCTGATCGGATTTTCCTGGCGGTCGGAGTGTTTGTGTGGGAGGTACATGGCCTGCGAGATACAGTCGACCGTACTCTCGCGTGAACACAAACGCTCTGGCGAATCACTATACGGCCGTACTCAATATGACGCGGTACCGACGCACCATTCGCGGCGTGCTGCTGAAAGAAGAAAAGCGATTAATTGCATTGGTCAGCAGGCCAGGCACCGATGTGCGTTGCCGTTGAGGGCACTGTCAACAGAGCTCTTCCGCGCGGCGGATCAAAGCGTTCAGCTGGGACAACGGACCGCCCCCGCGCGCTCCCGACGTGCAGCAGTGCTGCTGGTCTCAGTTTGTGGTAGCTGTCACCGTGGTTCTTTCCTTCACTACACGTAGGCAGTTCTGCCTCTCCTCGACTGTAACAATTTCCTGTACATGGGCATTAAGAAAAGAGCTTAACGTAAAAATACGGCCAGTGGAATGAAGAGTAACGAGATACTGCTAACCTCCGATTTCGACAAGCTACTGATAAAGGACAGGGAGCGAAACGATATTTACAACTGCTGGGGAAACTTGTTAGGAGCTGTAAGATTCAAAGGACATGTATAGGAAGCAGTGGTTGAGATGTGAGTGAGACATCGCTACACCATATCCCTGATGCTATTCAATCCTTAGATTGAGAAAACAGTAAAGGAAACCAAGGAAAATTTTGGAAATGGAAGTAAAGTTATAAGAGAAGAAGTAAAAACTCTGAAAACAAATAGCACCACTACGACTGTTTGCAGCAACCAAGACTGGTTTCAAGTAATTATGAAGCCAGCAACGATAGGGCTAGCTGTCATGGTGGTAGAAACTAAAATTGAAATTGGCAGTGTAAGTATTTTCCAAGTATTTACTAAAGTTTGAGGCTCTGCTCCATCATGTTTAACAAGCCAGAAAAAAGACATTTGTCTATTATACTATAATTCCGTCAGAGACGTAAACGTCTAGGATGAACAGTTACACGGAATGAATACTATCTTCAAAAGCGACGAACATCAGCTACAGGAAAACTAGGGTAATTAAATGTTATAGAATTATATCATGGGCAGCTTAGAGAATCAGATTAGGAAATGAGACTAAAAATACGATTAACTATTCGTGCTTTTTTCCGTCATTTCACTGTTGATTGCTCATTTATTTTACAGAATCGTGATTTCGGCATTATAGCCATTCTCAAGTACATGTTGAAAAGTTAAAATATGTCTGAATGATCTGCCTGTGACACGTCATCGGAAACGTGTTCCTGGTCTTATCAACCAGTTGTCACACTACAGGATATGAGTTCATATCGAAGATATATAATATGGCTAACATTATACAGAGCAAAAACCATTAGCAGACACAGTGCGCAATGTCAGCCAAATTATGTTTCTTCGATATGCACCCATATCCTGTAAAATCACAACTGATCAATAAGATCAGAAATATGTTTCTTCGACGATGACATGTCACAGACAGGTCAGACATATTTTAATATTTCAATATGCATCCGAGAATGGTTATAACGGTGAAATCATGACTGTGTAAAATAAATGAACAATTAACAATCAAATGGCAGAAATTTCTTTAAAAATTCTATATTTCTGTGGTCCCCCACGAAGGAAAGATCATTTGCTATTCGGTTTGCAAGTAAGTGATGATGGCCGAAGTACAGACGACGTTAAAGGAAGACTAGTTGTAGTAAGAAAAGCATTAACATCGAATATAAATTTAAGTTTTAGGAAGTCTTGTCTCAAGGTACTCTTGATTGTATTACGCACAGAGGTGAAATGGTTATAATAAGCAGTGCAGAAGAAAACAAGCTTTGGAAAGGCGGTACTGCAGGTCATAAATAATGAGGAGTTTCTGATCCGAATTGAGGGAGAAAGAATTTTATGGCACGAATTGACTAAAAGAAGGGATGAGTTTATAGGACACCTCGCGATGTACCAAGGAACAAGGAATAGACAGTTTCCTAATGGAGGGAAATCAGTGGAGTAAAAATTGCAGGTGGAGACCAAAGGATGAATACATGAAGTAGGCAGAAATGGCTTTTGGGTGCAGTAGATATCCTGGGGTGAAGAGGCTTGTACAGGATTCAACAGCGTGGAGTGCTGCATCAAATCAGTCCTCGGACTGAAGGGCTCAGTCCAGTCATCGGACTAAAGGTCACAACAGAAACTACGGCATTTAAGTTGGTGGCCCTCTACGGTGAGTCCAATGTAGGGTACTATCATTCCCTTTTCGAAAAAAATTGATGTCAACGTTCCAGTGCCCATTGACACTGTAGGCTATCTAGATGCAGCCAAGACGACCGTAGCACAAACACTTAAAATTATAAATGTAATAATATTTCTGTATCTGGCGGTGTTTAAGCCTCCTTATAATCATAAAAGACTTAATGTTTTGTGTGGGCTTATCCAGCCTTTATTTCAGCGAACAGCACATAGAAACTAAGACAACATTCTCCTCTTGCCTACTCCCATCAATTTCTCAGTGGCATCACGTGGCATGCGTTATACTTCAGTGAGCCAAATCGTTGAGTCTTGTAAAACAACGTTAAATGAACTTCGGCACTTTGAAATGCGTTAGTCTTTATGGAAAGCCACTTTCTTCCAAACCTCATTTCATTCAAAACAGGACACATAAAGCGTTTAAAGTTCATTTCTTCAATATTGAGGCTGCTCTAAGGATGTACACATTTCTTATAATTAAAAACAGTAATGGAAACGGGTCATTGACAAAACTGGAATTAATCACAAACTGACTTCGAACTTCCATGTTAAAAAAAAGGATCAGATGTTTCGTTACGTCCAGTGATATTACATGACAAGTAAGTTATAGAGATATTGCAAATAATTTCATTAATATGAAGTGTATGCACAAACAAATTAGGTTACAAATTTATTTAAAATTTGCGTATTAAAGGTAATTATCTGGATAGCTGTTGCATTCGAATCTGAGTGACAGTTGGTAGATTGATACATTCCTGTTTTTGCGTCACAAATATGTTTGCGTATAGCTAAGATGCCTTACTTTCAAAATTTTTTTGGATAGACGGGATTTATAACTTCTTGCTCTTATATTAAAAAGTTAGATATTCTTAGTGAGATTAATAAATCCTATTACATACCTTAACGATTGCATTACTTGTCATTTTTTGATTACATCACTTCATTAAATAAGAAGCTCCATAGCAAAATATCATAAATTAAGCAATGTACCTTAAATACTATGTAATAGGGTTTTAAAGAGGAAATTGTTCTAAAATGTTATATTTGACGGTTTTTTATCACAAAATTTCCTATGGCACGGAAGAACCGTAGGAGAGATTCTAACAGGTGTAAAGTCGACCTTCGAGAAATATTGCGACTGTCATGGGACTTAGAAATATGACAAGTGCTGGAGGACTTAGAAATATATTCGACTCTCACCTAACTTTGAATTATTTCTCACTCAGTTTATGCAATCTCATGGGGATTTTGATTTCTTTTAGGCAGCTGCGAACTTTAAAATATTTTAGAATACAGGGTGGTCCGAAAGTATGGAAACACCCTGATAAAATCCAAATGGAGTAGCAAACACGGAAACAGAGTTCCTACACACGAGGAACGGTAAGGGGGAAACTTTATATGCTATTCCACCAACATGGCGGCCATCTTTAAAGCCGCCATCTTGGATTCAACTTCAAAATTTCAAATGGGAATGTGGTCATGTGACATATCAAACAGATATAGAATTTCACCAGAAAAACAATGACGTTGTTATTTCAAACATAGCTTTGTTCATTCTCGGGTTATAGCCAATTACTTGCGGCAGCAGTGGGACGCTCGGCAGCGTGAGTATTACGTACTGAGAAGTCATAAAATTGAGTCTGAAACGGTGTAAAGTGACTATCCCATGTGTTTAACTGTTAGGTATCATTTATTCATGCTGACCTTTTAATCATTGTTTCCTTATTTCCAGGCTACAAAATGTCCTTAACACATTAAGAACGCATTGAAATCATCTTGATATCAGGAGAAAGAAGCACACAGGTCATTGCTGAGGATTTCAACAGTCGTCACCCAACCAGACAGCCCATCACTCACAGCGCAGTTGCCAAGCTTTTGCCCAAATTCCTAGCAACAGGTTCTGTCGCAGATAAACCTAAGGTTGGAAGACCAAAATCCGCCACCGATGAAGCAACAACACTGAGCGTGTTGGCATCATTTAGCAAGAGTCCACAACGGAGTACTCGTCGCCTGTCACAAGAATGTGGGTTAGCCGTACCTCCATACAAAATTCAGCTGCTCCAACACCTGAACGAGGATGACCCAGACCGTCGGGCACAGTTCGCAGAATGGGTGACACAGCAGCTGCAGATAAACCCACGTTTCCCCTATCAGGTGCTGTTCAGTGATGAAGCTAATTCCTTTATCAATGGTGAAGTGAACAAGCAGAATCACAGATACTGGTCCGACACAACTCCGCACTGGATTGATGCTTCCAAAATGGTCGACTCATAAAAAGTGATGGTCTCGTGTGGTGTGCAAGGTACCAAAGTCGTTGGACCTTTTTTATTGATGGTACATTAACAGCAAACGGTTATCTGAGGTTATTGGATGAAGAAGTCTTCTCCTCGTTTTTAACGGAGGACGGGACATTTTCGACATCTTCCAGCATGATGTAGCCCCACCACATTATGGGCACAATATGCGAGCATACTTGGAGGTGCAGTTCCCTCGGAAGCGGATTGGTCGTAAGGGTGCTGTGGAGTGCTGGAGTGCCCACCGCGTTAACCGGATTTGACTCCTTTGGATTTTTATCTTTGGGGTCATGTCAAAGCACTGCTTTATTCTGTTTAAATACGGGATTTGCATCATCTAAAGCAGCGCATTGTTGATGCGTGTGGTCAAATTCAGCCAGATGTGTTGGTCAAACAAAGTTCATCAGGACTGGGTTCGGAGTATAGCATTAACAATACATCATAATGGACAACATATCGAGCCATCCCTATGACTGATGGTGGTCTCTCAGGACTGTGAAACATCGGCGTAATGTTTCTTCGGCACATTACACACATGCTGCCGAGGGTCCCACCACTGCCACATGTAACTGGCTATAAGCCGAGAATGAATAAAGCTATGTTTAAAATAACAACGGCATTGTTTTTCTGGTGAAATTCTCTATCTGTTTGATATGTCACATGACCACATTCCCATTTGAAATTTTGAAGTTGAATCCAAGATGGCGGCGTTCAAGATGGCCGCCATGTTGGTGGCATAGCCTATAAAGTTTGCCCCTTCCCGTTCCTCGTGTGTAGGGACTCTATTTCCTTGTTTGCTACTCCATTTGAATTTCATGGGGGTGTTTCCTATCTTTTGGGCCACCCTGTAAGTCTGGACATTGAATACTTTTGTGTGAACCATGGAGTGGTAGGAAACATAATTTGTATGCATTAATCAGTTGGCCATTTAAAGGGCATGGCAAATGCACTGTGCTGTTCTGTTGAGGAACTAATAAATGTAGTGGTTTCAATTTACTGTTTCATACAAGTCTCCTGTCACACTATTTTATTAAAATAAAGCATCACTCTTTTTCGGTAACTGACGACTTTTTTTTTTAATTTGGTGGACATTAAAGTGAAAGCACAGCCTTCCTCTCTAGCCCTCCTATATAATCTTAAATACTACAGCCACAGTTTCAATATATGGCTCCAGAGAGGTGGAGCAGTTGAAAGATCCCCTTAGAAAAATTTTATGAATTACTGTGCTGATAAACCTCTTACATTGTTTGCTTTTCAAACAGCTGAGCAAAACTGAACGTACTCAAACATTCACTAAAGTGACAGACAATACTTTTAGCGCAACGGAATCTGACTTTCAATAATCCCTACAAAAGAATGGCCCTGACTAACATTAAACTATACCTTTCACAAATCACTTACCTCACAAAAATCTTCGTTACTCGAACTACTGCAATACAGCGAGCGCCACTACTGCCAGCTAAATAAAAGATTCAAACTACTAAAGGTACTAACTACTGATAGGCATAGTTATCAAATGAAAGATTTTGATAGAGAATAAACAATGTATTTACCTTAATAGTTATAATATATATAGCAGTTCATGACATCCAGTCTTACAAATTTCAAAACTCCGCCATCTCTCTCCCCACATCCACCACTGCTGGCGGCTCACCTCCAACTGCTCAACGCTACGCGCTGTTCACATCCAACTGCCCAATACTACAATGGCAGACAACAATGCAAACTAGCCACAGAGTGCACACAGCACAGCCAGTGATTTTCATACAGAGCGCTACGTAACGTTGCCAATAAGAAAACATAAACAGCCTACTTACATAGCCCCCATGCTCCCCACAAAAAATTTACAAATTGTTTAGGGCAGTGGCCAATACAGATTTGAAAAAAAATTATCATAGTTACAATAACAAAGATATCAAATGCACACACTTATTGATACAACGTTGGTCAAAAGCTAAAATTTTCTCACAGTCCATAAACATAGTCCTGATCATTCATCACAGTAATATTGCAGTGTTTTTCTCAAAGTCTGAGCAGTAAAAGAAAATGCACACGGAATTAGTGGATTTCCATGCAGTCTTGAAGAAGTAGTGTTGTCCTTCCAACGGAAAGACAGTGCTGACTCTCGACATGCAGACAGGTAATGGGCCACAACAGAGCCAACCCACAGCAGAGTCATTCGAAGTTTTGAAGAATATTGGTAGGTAGGTCATCACAGAGCAGACCCACTGTAGTCCTGGTAGATAGTATGGTATTGATAGGCCACCAGAGGTGCAGACCCACTGCAGTCCTTGTATAAGTAATGGTATTGGTGAGTCATCAAAGGTGCAGACCCACTGCAGTCCTTGTATAGATAATGGTATTGCTGGGCCATCAAAGGTGCAGACCCACTGCAGTCCTTGTAGAGACGGCCAGCAGCCATCTGTTGCGACCGTGAGGTGCACAGTCACCATCAAAGAATCTTGCTGACAATATAGCAAGTCCATAAACCACCACTTGTGCACTCACAAAGTTTTTGGAGTTGACCTTAGAACCAGCAATGCTGTTAACCAGTCCCTTGCTGAATTATTAACACATGTCCAAACACTAACAGTCCTCTTTTTTTTCACATATTGTGCATATACTATGACCAACAGAAATATGTGCAGTGAAATGAATGCTTACAAGTTGCTTAATTTGATGAACTGGTGTCCATTACAATTTTATAACATGAGAATACAATTACAGAGATACAGAAAGCATAATGAAAACATAATAATGCAGATAACATTTGTAGTAATACAGGCTTTACAAAAGAATAGAAATAGACATATACATCAATATTACTGGAATTATGACATAGGTAAATACACAAAAGATCAGAATCACTTCTGAAACATCAACTTCACACATGAACATTAAAATAAAACAGAATAAATAATGTCTAAACATCTTTACAAAGTAAATAACATATTATCAGAAAAATTCTACAATGTAACTCTCATCAGATAAACACATTAAGACAGGAAGAACACAAATACAGAAGGGTACACAAAAACATAGTGGGATAACACAAGGAAAGGACAGGGTTTGTTTTACTGCAGTATTTTGCAAACAAAACTTTCTTTACTTCTCGGAGATCTCCCTTCATTCATCATTATTCCCAAAAAGTCCTATCTATACCTGCTTTCTGTATTCTATTCATATTTCTTTCAAAATAATTATTTCTCAGTGTACAATACTCATTTTGGCCCAGATCTTTTTGGAATGACTTCTCAATGCATTCTTTCCCTATTGTCCATAGTCAGTTTCTTATATAGTCTACCCCCTCTTAAGCTAACTTAAATCTACTGAGCTCAGATGCATAAACTAAGGGACGAGGCAATGCAGCAGCACAAAACAATTAATACAAACAGCAATGACAAAAAAAATGGAAATTGGCGAAACAAGGAGCATTATAGAAATTAGCAAAGCAATTGCAATATTACAACTAATATAAGGCAATGTGTAGCAAACAATAAAAATCAGTAAAACTGGCTTAACATAGTAATACAAAGTCAAATTCAGTAACATTATGCCCGGCAAAGAGCAGCAGCAAATGCAATAACTTATATCTGAACATGACAAAGCTCAAGCAGAAAAAAATATTACAGTAAAGATGGCCATGTCTAATACCTATGACACATCTTAGTGTCTATGTAATTAAAGTGGTGCACCACAACAACTTATTTTAAAAAAAAATATTACCATGTACTTGAAAAGAAGTTTTGTATGCAGTTACTGTTACTAGTCCCTTCTTATTGTTCTTTCCTTTCCATGTGCTCCTTTTTTGAAGAATGTGGATCACAAAATTATTATTTAATAGATCTGTTGACAGAAAGTGTTCACATTAGAAAATGCATTTTATTTTATTTTATAAAACCAGTGCTGCAACACAGCTGGAGACTAGGTATCAAATGAAATAAGCAACTATGAAAGGCAAAACATAAAAATCTCATTCAGTAGTCATGTGACATTTCATAAGTTAGTAGAAATTCTCTCAACTCTCGTAGAAAGACACTTGTCATAATCAGGTGTGCAGATGTAAGTATCTTTCCAGTTATGAGCATGTCGTATTTGCGATGCTTTCTCTAAAGGAATGTCAATGGCGAGGATAATGGCCTCTTTTTTTCTCCACCTAACGGCTTTCTTTTGTCAGACGACTACCTCTCAGCTGGGCGCCCAAAACGCATTACGTCAAGGTCACTTACCTTTCTTACTGAAATATTTACGACAGCAGTTTCTGCTACGGTGGCAGTCTCATATAAAAAATTTCACAGGTCGAGAATTTGCGTTAAAAATGTGTAGAAAGAAAATCCTATATATATAACAGTGTCCAAAAAATTTTCGTCGGCGTTGTGATACATTCACGCATTTACACACATTTCATAACTCTTAAAGTACGATTCTTGGTTTCCAACATCCTTTTTCACAAACCAGAGTCCCTAACCACTACTCATTATTCCTTACCTTATTACACATATACATATTCGTCGACATTCTTCAATATTTCATCATAATAAATACGTAGCATAATCAAATTCCTCATATAACATCAGCTTATTAATCATAAACATACCTCAACAGCATAATACACATTGTCATCATAATAATAACATCATAAAAACTCAGCCAAATCTCAAAAACGTTATAGCTTTCTGCAATAATCTCAAAACCTAAAAAAATTCTCTGCTCATTTAAATAGTGTCATCCACCTCAAACGTACTTTAAAAATCATGATCCCATACCAAATACATCATTCAAAGCTCTCATAGTATCACAATGGTTCTGAAAAAAATATGAACAGTTCACAAAGTACAGACAAAATACAATTTCGTAAGTGTGAAGTTATCCAACTTTGTAATTACGTAAACATCTGTCACTGATGTAGTAAAATAAATGTTTGTCTCTCTCAGTTAAATGATCAGATAGCTGTATAATTTATGTGTTAGAGAAATATGGTACCGATGTGTAAAGTTGTATAAGCAAATACCATATTAGCTAGGGCTCCTTGTGCTTGCCAAAGACATGGTACACAAAGTAAGCGTGTACCCCCCTGAGGATAATGTAATTATACCCTCAGGTGTTACAGATTACAGCAATGGAATGAAATGTATCACGGAAAACCTTTGTATCATTGTACTTCAAACATCTTTAAAAATAAATGATTTAAGTACAAAATTAATCACTCAAATACGTGTACTGTAGCGCTAAACTGTGCGTCTTGTTCGAAGATAATCTCTGTGGAAGTGTCGTAGTTATCGTCCTCCGAAAGCTAAGTCCTGCAGAAGCCAATGTACTTACCTCATGATAAACAAAAGTGAAATGCTTTGCGTATAGATATCTTACTTATTACGCTTATTGCCGTGATGAAGAAACTACTGTGCTGTAACGTATTGTTGTGCTACGGAAAAGGCAGTCTCATTGTAGCTATACCACAAAAGTTACTACTGAAACATGTTTTACTTTTCAGAAGAAATCATAAAAAACTGTGCAGATATAAAGCAGATACAGCACAAAAGCAACAATGTAAATTGTGTCACACATTAGTAGCGTCGTTATATAATCGTGTAGCTGTCAAAGAAACCAAATGCTAAATCGTCTTTAATTCCACAGAAAGTACTTCAAATAAAGAATGTCTTTTCAAGTAAACCAAAATGTTGCATGAAAATCTCATTAGCGTTGCCGGTATATGTTCTAAGTATGTGATCCTTATAGTCGTTACGTGATAGTGGAACTAACAAGCAAGAATGTACAACTAACAACACTGTGTCGTCTGCTAACTATAACAATGCATTCGTAATTTCTGTTTAAATAATTTCTCTTGGGTCTTGACTGGATATTTAACCTCAAACATTGTTGCATGTTAACAGATTCTAAGTCTGACAAAGCATACTAGTCATGTAAAGTGAAAAGTTTTATGGCAAAGACAAAGTTAAAAAGCAGATTATCTTTCAATAAATGGTTTTACATGTGATATGTGGTGTAAACCTTTACTCTTCCTAGTACGCAGAGTTTCAACTTGAACGCAATTATCATGTGGTATACGTCGGATTCTGTAAGGTCCATTGTAAACTAGAAAGAATTTGTGACTCAAGTGTTTCTTCTTATGTGACAATGAATGAGCTTTAATGAGAACTTTCTGGCCAATATACAATTTTTTTGCATTTGCTTTACCGTGCAGTTTTCTCCTTTTGTCTGCTGCAGATTTTATATTTTTAAGAGCCAAATCAATTATGTCTTTGTGTCGAAGTTTACGTGTATTCGGGAAAGGTACAAGCTCTCTCATTCTGTTCGGTGGTTCTTCATTCTTCAGTACAAGAGTAGGTGGTAAAGCAGTGGAATCATGAGGCATTTCATTCAGCACATTTTGAAATAAGTGTAAATATCTGTCCCAAGCTGATGCTTTCTTTGACAATAAAGTCTGCAAATCTTATTGATTTCTTTCATAATCCGTTCAGACGGGTTACAATGTGGTGAGTCAATGAAATAAAAACAGGTTTGATTTTATGATTCCGAAGCATGCGTGACCAAACAGCAGATCTGAATTGCGGTCCGTTATCTGAAATGACTTTAGCAACGTGGCCAACTTTACGTAAGAAATTTTTAACAAACGCGTTGGATGTAGACCGTCCAGTGGCTTTACGTAACGGAGTGAAGGAAACAAATTTTGAAGTAAGTTCAACAGCGACTAGAAAGTACGAAAATCCATTCGATGTTCTGACAAGGGGTCCCAAGAGATCAACAGCAGCAAGTTCTTTTAAATTAGAAGGAATAATAGGAAACAACGGAGCACGATGTGAGATAGTAGATGGTTTCGCCTTTTGATGAAGTTTACAAACAGACAAGACTCTTCGAATTCTCTTTTCCATATTGTTAAAATAACAAGTCGTTCGAAGAATATGATAACATTTTCGTGGACCAAAATGTGCGTAGCTGAAATGAATGTACCAAATGAGCTTATTAACAAAATCGTCTGGAATGCAAAGTACCCATAGCTTGTCATCAACAGTGCAGCGTTTGAAGAGTATGTTGTTTCTAACCAGGTAATAATGCCGAATCTGAGTGTCTTTTCATGCCATTTACTTTTGATGTCTTTCCAAATCGGATCTTTATCTTGTTCGTGAGCAATGTCCATTAAAGATGTGATGAAGTTTTCAAAGGCGACTTTCTGAATGTAAAGAATACTGAAATTTTTCTCGAGGTAGCCTTCTGTGTTACTTTTCTCAAGCCCAGCCGGTGCGCGTGACAGTGCGTCCGCAACAATGTTCTCCTTGACGGGAATGTAGACTACTGTGAAGTGGAATTGTTGCAGAAACAATGCCCAACGTTTTAACCTGTCATGAATTAATTTTGAAGACATAAGAAATTGTAATGCACGATGATCACTGTATACTTTTACGTGCTTACCAGAAAGAAAGAAACGGAATTTGTTAAATGCCCAAGCGATAGCTAAAGCTTCTAATTCAGTAACGGAATAATTTTTTTTCAGATTTTGTTAGCACTCGGCTAGCAAAAGCAATGGTTTTCTGAACAGTAGTGTCATTTTCTGTGGCTTATTGAAATAAATGGGCACGAAGACCGACTTTAGAAGAATCCGTGCTAAGGCAGAAATCTTGTGACAGATCTGGATGAGCTAATATTGGCGCGTTAAGTAGCGATTCTTTCAAAGAATTGAATTCCAACTGTGCTTGTTTGTCCCAGTTCCAAATAGTATTTTTTTCAGTGAGAGAACAAAGTTTTGGTGTAACTAGAATTTGCATATTCAGAAAACGACGGTAAAAATTCACGAGACCTAGAAAACTGCGGACTTGTTTTTTTTTTTTTTTGTGGATGGAACTGGAATGGCTCTGATTGCTTCTAACTTTTGAGGATCCGGCTGAATGCCTTCAGAAGAAATAATATGTCCCAAAAACTTCACCTTTGTCCTACCGAAATCAGACTTTTCCAAGTTAACTGTAATTCCAGATTCTGCAAAAATATGTAACACGCTGTTGAGGATGCGATTGTGTTGTTCCCATGAGGCTTCCGCTATCAGAATATCGTCCACATATAAGGTGATGTGACGTTTTAAGAACTCAGGTAATATGGAATTTAGCCCGCGAAAGAATGCTGCCGAAGAAATGTTCAAACCAAAAGGAAGTTTCCGAAACTGATAACAAACGCCGAAACAAAGGAAAGCTGTGTATTTTCTACATTCTGGATGAAGTTCGATCTGATAAAAGCTGGATCTGAGATCAATAGAAGACAACACTTTTACACCATTAAACTTTTGAAGAAGTTCTAACGTTTGCGGCCTGTCTGTTTCAGGAATGATGATAGTGTTGATTTGTCTCGAATCTAAGACAAGCCTGATCGATCCATTTTTCTTCTCAACAAAATGTAATACATTGTTGTATGAGCTTACTGCAGGCTCAATAATACCCTCGTCAAGCATAGATTGTATTTCTGTTCTAACACGGTCTCTATAATGTGCTGGAATTACGTATGGTCTAACACAAAATTTAGTATGCTCACGAACACGAAATTGGTATTGAAATCCCTTGATTGTTCCTGTTTTGTGAGTAAAAACTGTGGAATGTGCTTGTAAAATCTCAAAAAGGTCTTGCCTATCACTGTCATTACAATTCTCAATTGTTTGAATTTTATTCTGAATTAACTCATTAGTATCAAATGCGCCGACGATATCATCCCTGTCACTACTTGCAGAGTGATTGTTAGTGTCAAGTTCCGTCGAAAATTCCGAACTGTTGTCTAACAGGAGGTAAAGCCGATTAATTTCTTCGTCATGGTTTGAGAGCCAATCTTCAAATTTCAAAGCAATTGACTTACCTTCTTTCTCTAAACTTATTTCTGCATCGTGAAAGTTTAAGATTGCTTTGTATTCATTCAAAAAGTCTACTCCCAATATAATTTCCGTCGACAATAATGGAACAATAAGAAAGTTCATAGAGAAGCTGTGGCTTTGACAAAAGAATTCTAAGTTGGTTTGTTGGCGTACATCTACACTTTTTCCAAAGATTGCACCTTGTAATTTAATCTTACGTAACGGAAGTGTGGGACAATCGTTCGATTTGTTGCATTTGCTAAAGGCTGTTTCACTAATTACTGAAATGGGACTGCCAGAGTCAAGTACTGCCGTAAATTTTACGTCATTTACTGTAATGTGAATCACAGGATATGCAATGTTGTTATGTTTTACGTCGTGTTCCTGGAGTAAGATGTCCCTAATGTATTCCATTTTTACATAATTACTAGCTACGGAACCTGCGTCGTCAGTTTCATAAGTACGTTTTATGGCTGCCAGCGGTATGAGTCATTGCCTATTGTGTCTTTGTTGGCGCTCGTCGTTATTGGGATTTGGAGACCTAACTTCTACAAATTCACCTTCTCGAAAGGGTCCTGCCAGTTCTGATGCAATTCAGCTCTGTCGTTACGATCATATCGTCTGTCGTCATGTCGGTAGATTCCATAGTTTCTTTCTTGTCAGTCACGTGGTGGAGAATTTCTCCCTGAATCGTAACTGCACGCTGGACCGTTGCGTCTAAAGTTATTCTGTCTCCCTTGATAATAATTATTTTGGTTCCCATATTGTCTGTTTCTCTGATTGTCTCTGTGATAGTCACTACCGCGGAGAGGTGATCTTTCCCTGTAATTATTACTAGTCTGCCAAACGGTTGTCATACGGGTGGTGTCTGTTTTGGTCACGATTTGTGTTGTGAGAATAGCCTTGTCGTGTCCAGTTATTATTTCTTTCATCGCGGAATTGCGACGGATGTGACCTGTAATTGTTGTGTTCCTGTTTTCGCGTTCCAAGTTTGTCAGAGTCAATTTCTAATTCTTGTAAGAGTCCCTGAAAAGCTTCAATGTCGTCTTTGCAATGTCCTGCCAAAATAATATGTCGTAAATGTTCAGGTAATTTGATTAAGCAAATGCGGATGAATTCTGAGGGGCTGTATGGGTTTGACAGGTACTGATTCTTGTGCAACATGTCTTCAAAATATTTCACAAGACTGGAAAATTCAGATTGTTCGAAATGTTTCATCATTATGATGCTATGTTTTACTCGGTCTTGTGTAGTTTGAGACCAATACGCTGAGAGGAAGGCATGGTAAAATTCTCCTTCACTGTGACAATCGTGAATGACCGATCGCATTCTTACAGCTGGTTCATTCTCTAAATAGCCACACATAAATTCTAACCTGTGCTCTAATGACCAGTTGGGAGGAAAACAATGAGAGAATTGATGGAGCCACGCTTGTGGATGAATGTCGTTGCCAGAATTCTTAAATGTTTTAAATTTACGTGTAGTAATGAACAGCTTATAGTCAAAATCATCATGTCGGCGAGTCGCATATCGGTCATTGTTACGTCGTTTCGGCGGTTCCATTTCAAAATTCGGTGCACCTTCCCAATTTCTTTCATAATTTCCGAAATGCGCTGTGTTATTATTTTGTGGCTGTTCCGTATTTCTATGTCCCTCTTCCCGTATTGGGGCGCGAGTGTCCTCTGAAATACGTAATTCTTGTATTACCTGTGTCAGCTGATCTTGTACTTCCCGGATTTCTCTTTGGTGTTGCATATTAATTTGATTTTGATTTTCTTTGAATTTCCTAATTTGTTCGCACTCTTCTGTGTCATTAAAGACTACCGGTTTTGTGTCATTCCGATTATCATCTACCTTCGTAGATAAATTATTTAGCTGATCCGAAAGTTCAGCTACTTTCTCTGATAATGAACTAATTTCCTCCATGTGTCTTTCTGAACCAATTTTCAGATTATCTACTGTGTCCTTTAAGTTTTCCTGAGTTTTTGCAAGTTGTGTAACCGAATCGGTAGATGCAACTGAGTCAATTTTAGCTTGCAAGGTCTCATGATTTTCATGAACAATAGTCTGCAGTTCTTTTATGGCTGCTTCGTGATTCTGTAATTCATTTTAATGCCGCGAAAAAATAGGTTGAAAATGCTCACAAATTTGTGTCTTTACGTCATTACAGACTTTTTGACATTTCGATTCAATGTTATGCAACTCAGTAGTTAAATCATCACATGTTTGTTCAAGCTTGTGTTCCACTGAGTCTAACTTTTGAAGATTTTGTTCCATTGCGTCTAACTGTTGCTGTGATTGTCTCTGGTGTTGTTCCATTGTGTCTAACTTTTGAAGATTTTCTTCCACTGTGTCTAACTTTTGGAGATTTTGTTCCATTGTGTCTAACTTGCGAAGATTTTGTCCCATTTGTTTCTGATTTTGTTCAAGCGTTGTGTCTAACTTTTGTAGCCTTTGTCCCATTTGTTGCATTAACTGTAATAACAATGCACTGGTGTCTGAAACATGTTCCTCAGTGCTTTTCGGCAGTGAAGTTGCACCGGCAACATTCACATTTTGACAAGCAGAAAATGTGTCTTGACTTATTTGAGAAAACTGTGAGGACCCAAAACCTGAATCTACAGTATTTGCAAGATTGTGTCCTGTCATTTCGGAATCCTGAGGCGAGCTGTTGCCGACCGATCGATCGATATTGCTTCCCTGTTCACTAATTGTTTCACTGCCTACACCATTATTTGCAGCTCGCTCCATTTCCCTATGCACAATTACCAAATTACTACTTTGAACATTAGTTAATTCATTACATGGTGGCGCTAACACACTGCTTTCGTCTTCACTGTCATTTCTCAGTTTACTTTGGAGCCGAGTATCACGTTTTTCACACGCCATTATTGTCACAATATTTCATACGACAACACATAAAAACACAATTTGAAGAGCAAAAATAAGAGAACACATTAACATAGCACTGAAAATAACGTCTAGTTAATTGCAAGCGCAGCTGCGAAATACTTGGTGCAAATTTACATGCGTGCCACACCTGTTTTAATGTACAACAATGAAAGACCGCAACTACAAAGGAGATTCTCTCTACAATTACGCACTAGCAACAAACAAAATCTACACTAATTACACAAACAATAAGAAAAAATCAGAAGATTCCAGTGAGGTATCCTGGCAGAAAATTTTATGAATTACTGTGCTGATAAACCTCTTACATTGTTTGCTTTTCAAACAGCTGAGCAAAACTGAACGTACTCAAACATTCACTAAAGTGACACACAATACTTTTAGCGCAACGGAATCTGACTTTCAATAATCCCTACAAAAGAATGGCACTGACTAACATTAAACTATACCTTTCACAAATCACTTACCTCACAAAAATCTTCGTTACTCGAACTACTGCAATACAGCGAGCGCCACTACTGCCATCTAAATAAAAGATTCAAACTACTAAAGGCACTAACTACTGATAGGCATAGTTAGCAAATGAAAGATTTTGATAGAGAACAAACAATGTATTTACCTTAATAGTCATAATATATATAGCAGTTCATGACATCCAGTCTTACAAATTTCAAAACTTCGCCATCTCTCTCCCCACATCCACCACTGCTGGCGGCTCACCTCCAACTGCTCAACGCTACGCGCTGTTCACATCCAGCTGCCCAATACTACAATGACAGACAACAATGCAAACTAGCCACAGACTGCACACAGCACAGTCAGTGATTTTCGTACAGAGTGCTACGTAACGTTGCCAATAAAATACATAAACAGCCTACTTACACAGTAAAATAGCAATTAGTTATAATTAATGCCAATGTGAGAAGTTGTACTAGATACTAGAATGTGAGCAATGTCATGCGATTGACCTGCAGGTTACTGCAGGTTACTGCCAGGGTAATTCTGTCTCTTGTCTTGCAGAACAGCATTGGGTAGCTTTGGAATAAAATCTGAAATACACCAACTAGAGTAAGATCAATTCCTGAATCTATCAGTATCTAGAATTGGACAAAGACAGGAAGATGAGTTCACTGCTTTCAAGATATAATCACAGGATTTAGTGAGCACAAAGCTCATATTCTTACAATGAGCACTAAGGGAGACACTGCACTCCTTGGGGATATAACTACCTCAAAGAACAGCAGCTTGGAGAAGAAAACATATAGAGACAACAAAACGTGAGAAATTTAAGATAATTCTCATTTATTGTGCAGCCTCAGTTGCTCATTTATATTAAGATAACATGTTTCGATAAGTCAGGATCGCCTTCAGATCTAATATAAAGTGAAAATGACAGAACCCTCTCGGTTTTGAGGAAGAAATGGTTTGATTAGCTCTTACAAATTCATAGAAAGCAACAGTGGACAATCGTGCAACGTGTACTGGGATCCAAGGCAATGGCTGCGTACGGTAAAACTCAGCGAAAAATAATTCAGTGTCTATGAACGTCAAGCGTAAAATATTTTGTTCTTGAAGAAACGTAGAAAGAAGAAACGACAAAGCAGACTCAGTGTGTCAAGAAATCTGTTCTAGTAATAACACCAGCGTTAGGTTCATAAATAGACGACCTGGAATCTTACGAACTCTTCAATCTTGTGGTGATTTTCGAAAAGAAGCCGACATATCGTAAATAATAAGGAGTCCTTGTAATATGATCTAACGTCTTACAGAAAGACCCAAAGCGCTATTTATCAACATATTTTCAAGAACAGAAGCAGACTGTGAAAGGTGAAATGTCTCTTCCTGCCGTTAAACTGGAGCCCTCACTATAGTGAAGTGGAATCACTGCCTTGGATCAGTAGGAACCTCTAACACTGATGATGGTAACTACATATTAAGTAGACATTTTTGCCGATAAAGTGCGTTATACGTTATGCTGTGGATATGGTTTCCAAATGAGTAAACCGGCTTTCAAAGCGACAGTAACGCAATTTATAGCTTTTTATCTTTGTACAGCCATGTAGTTACTAGCGGGTAAGTTACTCAGTCAATTACTGAATGGTTTTTTGCAATCGAAATGAACTGCAACGTGCCAGTTTCCAGGCTACTCGAGTGGATACTGACAGATAATGCCACGAATATTTTGTGTGAAAGTCCTTGAGGATTTTTAAATTAAACAAACACTCTTCTTCCACTGATCGATCATTATCAAAATAAAGTCCTCGAAGGTATTCTTTAAGTTTCGGAAACAGATGAAAATCGGTGCTGCCAAGTCGGGACTGCATGGACAATTACCAATGCCAGTAAATCAAGGCGTCTGGTTGTTACAGGTGCTGCAGCTCTTGTATGCCTTCTAGCACTGTTATTCTGAAAGAGAAAGTGCCTCACGGGTGGACGCACTCTTCGAATTTGAAACTCGATTATCGTACGCTGTTTCTCATGCACCGAGATAGTTACATAACACGCCGACATGTTAAACATAAAAACGCTACAATTCGGAACCCTCTAGCGGGACAAGGCTGCAAATATGTTGACATTAACAACAAAGATGAAGGATGTTAATAACATTTGTTTTATTTAAAAAGCTTTGTTTTCACATAAAAAATTCAGAGGCAATACTTTTCATCACGCCTTCGTACATAAATAATTAGTTCCAATGGATGGCTACATCTTAGCAAATTTAGAATTCCTAAGCTGTAAGCATTAATGAACATATAATATTTCAGGTCTAATTAAACAACTACAATTTAAAAAAATTGTTACAAGCTACCGGTATTAAATAGTAATTCGTCTTGTTTGCTTGCTTACTTGGTTTACTGTCTGTCAGAAATTTTATGTTATTGGCAAATGATCCCAAACGTTAGTGGCTGCCTCTTGAACTAACGAGTAACAAAGGTCCTTTTTTCTCCCTGTGTTTCCTTGAGGAAAAGATCTGAACATATTGAATTTTCTCAAACTAAGCGAGACTCCATTTTCAGAGACTCAATAGTTCTCTGAGAAACATTATAATGACATCTTCTATTGGTTTCTAATGGAATTTTTATTACATCTGTATCGTCTTCAACAAATGCTAATTCTGCCCCACATAAGGTATAAGAGTCGCTCCAAAATTGAAACCTGCGGAACTCTGAGATACCTGTCTGATCCTAAAATTCTCTGTTTCCAAAATAGTTCAAAATATTTTAGCAGAATTTTTTTCATTTTGTTTGTTAAATATGATTGACAACTGTTGTTTGTAAAGTCATCAGTTCCATAAAACGTCGTAGCTGATGCTTAGTGTGACGTGGCTAGGTGTAATACAATGGAAAAAGGATTGGCTGTGAGATTACGTTAACAGTCGGCCCCTGATTCCTATTAGCTGCAACACTTGATCTGACCGGCTAATCAGCAGTTGTCTCGACCGTTGTGGCACAGGAGTCTTGTGTCGCCAAGCGGGGTTTTGTCGTAGCTACAAAGAACCATTTATGCGGGGTGTTCAAAAAGTCTCTCCACAGCGCCGTTTAATTGTTAGCCGCATGTGCCGTATGATTGTTCGCCTGCCTGGGTTCCTTCCCTTCAAGTGGACTCTACCAACATTCCACTGTTTCGTTTATCTCAGCCACCGTCAGTAGTATCGTTGGTGTGTGTCTTTACGTGTTGACGGGAACGTTTCAGTTTATTTCCTTTGTTCGTTTGTTTCGTTTTTGCCACTGTTAAAATGCTAACCATTGAAGAACGTGTGTTTTTAGTCGAACAAGTCTTCAAAGCTGGCGGTAAATACACAGTTTCAGTTCGTCAAACATTTAATTCAGTTTCCCTGGAGACAACACTCCCACATCGCGATAATGTGAGAGATTTGATTAACATATTTCGAAGTACGGGTTCAGTGACAGATGCACCAAGAAATGATTGTCCTAGCATTTGTCTGAGGATAAACTACTCGATATTTCCGAAAATGTCCATGAGACGGAACAAGTAAGTAAGAAAACTCGCCCAGGAAATCGATGTTGGTGTCGGAACGGCCGACACATGTAAAGAAAAAATTAGAACTTTTACCGTACAAACTGACTGTCGTGCAAGAACTGAAAAATACTGATCACGGCAAGAGACTACATTAATGTCATTGGTTCAAAAAGTTCGTTCAACAAAACGGAAGGGATATTCTTAATGAAACGTTTTTCACTGATGAGGCGTGGTTTCATTTATCCGGGTACATGAACTCGCTAAATTCTCGTATGTGGAGTACTGCACATCCATTATGTATTCATGAGGAACCACTTAATACTGTGAAAATAAGAGTTTGGATTGCTATTTCTATACGTCGGATTGTAGGTCCCATATTTTTCAACGAAACAATAAACGCCCAACGATACTGCAGTGATATTCTGTACCCATTCATAGGAGAACTTGTGTTAAGTGAAATACTGAACGGTTATTTTCAACAAGATGGTGCAACCGCGCATACAGCTCGCGTTTCAATGCCACTGCTTGCCGATGTTTTTGGTGATCGCATAATTTCACAGGTACTTTGGCCTCCACGATCGGCTGACCTAACACCAACTGATTTTTTCTTCTGCGGTGCAGCGAAAGCAACTGTCAATAAAAACCGCCCAAAATCCATCCATGAACTGACAACTGCAGTATCCACTTTCACTGCTTCTCTTACACTACACACCATTCTGGCCAAGTGCAGCAACAGTATACAAATGTTAAAAATTTAAATAATAGTCTGGGATACTTCGTTGATGACAAGTTTCACGCTCCTCGCGGATCTTCAGATCACTCTTGAGCCGCGGAGACAGGTTTCTGTGGTCTCCACGGCTCAAGAACGATATGAAGAAGCGGGAAACATGTCATCAATAAAATATTTGCACCATACTGTTATTTTAATTTTTACCTTTGGTGTTTGTTTTTAAATAATTATTTGTGTAAAAAATTTTTTGTTAAAATTATTTTTCTCTACACTTGTCTCATGTTTCGCCCACCCTATCTTAGGATAGTTCCATTTTCAACATAGCATTGAAAACTGGTTAAATATGACAAAAACAGATAACTGATAATAGAAAAACTTGCCAGAAAATAACACCGACAAGTACAAAAAATAACACCGATTTTGGCCATAAAATAACACCGATTTTTTCCGTTCCCTATTAAGAACGTAGAGATCAGCGTTGAATGAAGCTCAACAGTCCAGCAAAAATTTAGCTACCGAGGATTCACGGCTAGCACGCTTATCGATCACGTTGGTAGCGGAAGTGTTACTAAGGAACCACAATCAAAATAATAACGAAACACGTTACTGAGCAAAGGTGGTACTAACATGAGCCGCACGGCCCACAGTGGCAACCAAGCAAAGGAAACATGCACACACAGAAATGGAGGACATGTGGCCAACTTAACAAGGGTGGCCGTTATAATTTGTTCCTGCCAGCGATAGCCTAACCTCTCAGCTCAGAAGTTGCACCGACTGAAACGGCGGCAGTCCTGCGAAATGCGTGACGATGTGGTATACATACGCCTCGTAATAGCAACGGCTTGCAATTTAAAGTAACGACTCGGCAGCCTTTGTAGAGTGTCGCCATTGTACAAGTTATCAGAAGTAATCAATCTAGAGTCTAGAAAATTACTCCGAATCCCACGAGACGATAGTTCTCGGGTTTGGCAGTCGCACTGTAGTCTCTGACTGCCGCGGAAAATTGGTTAAATGTCATCAATCGATTCATTAAATTATCGACTTTTGAATTAATAATGTGAGCAGCGCGTAACTTCTATTTTCTGGTTCGTAATTTTATGGCCAGTCCGAATCAGGGTGCGAAATTACACTACTGGCCATTGAAATTGCTACACCAAGAAGAACTGACATGTGATTACATTTTCACGCAATTTGAGTGCATAGATCCTGAGAAATCAGTATCCAGAACAACCACCTCTGGCCGTAATAACGGCCTTGATACGTATGGCATTGAGTCAAACAGAGCTTGGATGGCGTGTACAGGTACAGCTGCCCATGCAGCTTCAATACGATACCACAGTTTATCAAGAGTAGTGACTGGCGTATTGTGACGAGCCAGTTGCTCGGCCACCATTGACCAGACGTTTTCAATTGGTGAGAGATCTGGAGAATGTTCTGGCGAGGGCAGCAGTCGAACATTTTCTGTATCCAGAAAGACCCGTACAGGACCTGAAACATGCGGTCGTGCATTATCCGCCTGAAATGTAGGGTTTCGCGGGGATCGAATGAAGGGTAGAGCCACGGGTCATAATACATCTGAAATGTAATGTCCACTGTTCAAAGTGCCGTCAATGCGAACAAGAGGTGACCGAGACGTGTAGCCGGCCGCGGTGGTCTCACGGTTAAGGCGCTCAGTCCGGAACCGCGCGACTGCTACGGTCGCAGGTTCGAATCCTGCCTCGGGCATGGATGTGTGTGATGTCCTTAGGTTAGTTAGGTTTAAGTAGTTCCAAGTTCTAGGGGACTGATGACCACAGATGTCATGTCCCATAGTGCTCAGAGCCATTTGAACCATTTGACCGAGACGTGTAACCAATGGCACCCCATACCATCACGCCGGGTGATACGCCAGTATGGCGATGACGAATACATGCTTCCAATGTGTGTTCACCGCGATGTCGCCAAACACCGATGCGACCATCATGATGCTGTAAACAGAACCTGGATTCATCCGAAAAAATGACGTTTTGCCATTCGTGCACCCAGGTTCGCCGATGAGTACACCATTGCAGGCGCTCCTGTCTGTGATACAGTGTCAAGGGTAACCGCAGCAATGGTCTTCGACCTGATAGTCCATGCTGCTGCAAACTTCGTCGAACTGTTCGTGCAGATGGTTGTTGTCTTGCAAACGTCCCCATCTGTTGACTCAGGGATCGAGACGTGGCTGCACGATCCGTTACAGCCATGCGGATAAGATGCCTGTCATCTCGACTGATAGTGATACGAGGCCGTATTACCCTCCTGAACCCACCGATTCCATATTTTTCCAACAGTCATTGGATCTCGACCAAAGCGAGCACAAATGTCGCGATACGCTATGGGCTACAATCCGACCTTTGTCAAAGTCGGAAACGTGATGGTACGCATTTTTCCTCCTTACACGAGGCATCACATCAACGTTTCACCAGGCAACGCCGGTCAACTGCTGTTTGTGTATGAGAAATTGGTTGGAAATTTTCCTCATGTCAGCACGTTGTAGGTGTCGCCACCGGCGCCAACCTTGTGTCAATGGTCTGAAGAGCTAATCATTTGTGTATCACAGCATTTTCTTCCTGTCTGTTAAATTTCACGTCTGTAGCACGTCATCTTCGTGGTGTAGCAATTTTAATGCCCAGTAGTGTATAAATTAAATATTGTTTAATCAGTTTACCTTTGTCTAGATTCTGGGCGGGGCTGCAGTCGTTGCTTCTGCATGCTCTGTTTTAGGTCAGAGAACAGTCTCTGCTCTACAACTTTCTGTAGAATCTACATTCAAACGCCTTAATTACTAACTGTGATGTGTGAAAATTTAAAGTTTGCAATATTCGATAAGTGAATGTATAGTTATTATGTGATGTGCTAAGTAAATTGTTTCTACTTAAATGTGAAACTATACGCTCTATTTTTATATTGGATTTTCGCTGTGATCACTACATCAATCGTGTCATATGAAGACAATATACCTTTCTACATCTATTTTAGAGCATCTTTCAACTTACACCACATATCAATTGCTGCGTACTTGGTTACAATGGTAGGTCAGTAAACTAAGGAATATTTTCTCTTACATGGGTCGACAGCACTGCTTCAACAATGACATAGCAACTCCATTGTTTTTATTACAATAAACCGAGTTTGGTTAGTTAATAACTCTCGTCATGTCAATTTCAGAGATGTTTTTGAAAGAACAAAAGCTGCAAAGATGATTTCCAGGATTCAGCTACAGTATGACAATAGATGTCTTAATGAGGCAAAGTTAACGAATGGTTAAATCGTTTTAAAAATGTAATGTCTGCAAAGGAGAGAGTTCTGCTGACTATTCACTTCCGACATGGGCAGGATAACCTCCTGATACAATGATTCGTAATTATTGTCGTGGCATATTAGATAATACTGAGTTTACTATTAGTAGTGTTCCTGAATTTGCAGTTATCATAATTGAGTAAACTATCGTAAGGATTGTACTCGTTGGGTACCACGTGAACTGACAAATAAACGCAAAAAAACCGTTTAGAAATGTCTAAATCAAATTTAATGCGTGTTTCAAGCAAAGCAGATGACTTCCCCTGTCTCATAGTAACTGTTCATGAGAGGTGGTCTATCACTACGAAGCACAGAGGAAGCGACAGAGCGTTGTGTGGAAACTTCCATCTTCGCCGACAAGAAAGTTGATGATGGTAGTATTTTGGCGATATGAAAGATGCATTGTCCGTTCATTACATTCCTAATGCTCTGAGAGTGAACAGTAACAGTTACCGTAAGCTAATGCAAGTTGAGGAACCCAAAATCGAAACGAAGAAGAGGGAGAAGCTTTCAAAATTGTGTAATGTGCCTTCAGGATAATGCTCGCCTTCTTACAGCTGGAAAAGTAATGCCTTGCTTTCGAAATCTCGATTCTGAACTGGTCAAGTGTGCGCCGTACAGCCCTGACCTAGCTCCAAGCGATTTTCACCTTTTTTGCACGAGAAGGAAGCGCCTGCGTGAGTCCTAGTTTTCGTCGGACGATGAGGTTGTGGTGGCTTTGCAAGAGTAAATGTGCAATAAGCCACAGAGCTTCTTCCATGAAGCAGTTATGTAGCTAGACTAGAAGTGAAACAAGAGCATAGAATTTCAAGGAAATTACGTAAAAAATTTTTACTTTCAGTGTTGTGTCACCAACAAAAAATTTGTTCCTACACCATTGCCTTAACTTTTTGACTTGCCTTCAATGTAGTCGTCATTCACTTGTTATGGCTAGGAGAGTTACTTCATCTTGCTGTAAAATGTTAACTATGTCGTTTGAGATTATTATCTACTTGGTGAGGTGAGCAATGTTCGTTGTCTTCGGCATTACTTCACCGTTCATTTATTTAACTTTAATTCACATCAAACGAAGTAAGCTTTAATTTACATCTCTTTCCAGAGCTGTGGACGCGGTTCGTGCTCACTCCGCGCCGTCTTTCGCATGATCCGATTTCCGCGGGGCCTCCCCCTTTTGCTTCCCGTAGCGCTTTTCGCAGGATGTTAATTTCCTGCTAAATTAAACGGCTTTTAATTAGGGCCTCGCCGCTTCCGCGCGCCGCCCGTTACTCCTTCCTCCGAGTGGATAAGCGCGCAATCTCAAATTTAGTGCGCTGGAAGGTAACACAATATTTCCCCGTCCGTCCCGGGCTGCACTTCAAGGCACTCTCAGCGCGTATCAGACTGCTGTGATATTGCAGTCACCCTCGGTGAGCTGTATTAAAACACAAAGAGAAGCAGCGCGCTCCCTGTTTGGTGTCGGACAAGCATTTACCCTTAGCGCCAGCCAAGCGATCACAGTTGACTTGCTCACTCTTTCCCACACGAATACGTGCGTTAAGGGCAGGGGCATATTTGGGTGCAGCCGACGAAGGGCAGGGCAGGACAGCGAAGGCTTTTGTGATCCACCGGCATAAATACAGCAACTGAAATTGAGGCACAACTCAGTGGAGCCGAAACAGTGTCTGCTTCCGCATTGGCCGAGCAGTGTCCGGTACACAGTGCGTGCGACACGAATCTGCTAGTCGCATGCAGACCACGAGCTATCGCTGGTTGGATGCGACAATGAAAACTGTCTCCCTATAAGCGCACGTACTATTATGACAAAGTATTTCCTTCGCTGCGCTGCCCTGCCCTGCGTCGGCTGCATCACAATGTGGTTTGACTTTGCTGCGCTAGTAAAGATGAAGAAACATGATGAAAGATGAAGAAACATCAGATTTTCACTCTACAGCGGAGTGTACGCTGAAATGAAACTTCCTGGCAGATTAAAACTGCGTGCGGGACCAAGACTCGAAGTCGAGACCTTTGCCTTTCGCAGGAAAGTGCTCTACCAACTGAGCTACCCAAGCACGACTCACGGCCCGTCCTCACAGTTTTACTGGTAGAGCACTTGCCCGCGAAAGGCAAAGGTCCTGAGTTCGAGTCTCGGTCCCGCACACAGTTTTAATCTGCCAGGAAGTTTCATGAAGAAACATGCTGTACATTTACCAAAAATCCAGTAAATAAGCAAACTTCTCCTAAATTGTGGAACCTCTTTCTTTTTGTTTTATCAATGCATTGTGGCCGTTCACATTACAAAAAGTGTAGCACTCAGTCTTCAGGCCACGAGTGGCCGACCGGGAACATCCGACCGCCGTGTCATCCTCAGTGGAGGATGCGGTTAGGAGGGGCGTGGGGTCAGCACACCGCTCTCCCGGTCGTTATGATGGTATTCTAGACTGAAACCGCTACTAATCGGTCGAGTAGCTCCTCAATTGGCATCACAAGGCTGAGTGAACCCGAAAAATGACAACAGTGAATGGCGGCATGGATGATCACCTATCCTAGTGCCGACCACGCCCGACAGCGCTTAACTTCGGTGATCCCACGGGAACCGGTGTATCCATTGCGGCATGGCTGTTGCCTGCAAAAAGTGTAAATATCCAGTAAAACGCCTACCTTCCCTCCGGTTAAGGGTTGGTGTCTCCAGATATGTATATGAACACGAACACCTATGGTAATGCTAATGGATAAGTATATTATACACATACGAGTGCACGCTATTAGTTTATCACTTTCTCATTTGATACCACTAATGGCTAAAATAAATAATTCACATTTACAAACACGAATGCATGGTATCTGTGATCAGTTTCGTAGATGGAAACCTGTAACGACCCAAATAAATAATTTTGTAATTAGTAGTTAATGATTGCTGTAGGTATCTACTAATCCAATTTCAATACTATCGTATCGCTGTATGTCACATTATCCTCTCCATTAAACATTCACCAAGGCATGAAACATACCAGTGACATTATCTTATGTGAGTAACCACAAAATTATGACTAACAAGTCGTTAGCAAATGTTATATGTAATGAAATGTAATACGTAGTGGTCTTAAAGCTATATGACTACGAAGTATATTAGCTGGTAGCTTTTGATTAATCCTACACTTTGTAGTTCTTGGCTCGTCAGCACCGGATTCGTGGACATTCCAGATTTTATAAGAAAATCCTAGGAATGTGTAGTCCCAGCTGCACATTTAAAGTCACTATCACGAAAGCCATATTATTTTACTCTGTACTTGTTCTAGAGGGAATGTCATTGACCTTATTGGACATCATCTCTGATGGGAATGACATCAGCCATGAAGGTATTCAATCACTAGAAACATGGGCATACTGTATGATTTTTAATCAAATAATCAGCTGTGATAAGTCAAAAATCCAGTTATGCTTGGTATCTCGATAATGTTTAAAATCATTGCTGTAATTTCGTTCTTCAACTTAAAAAATAATTGTGGCACGTATAGCCTCCTCCCTGTCACCTTTCTTCTTCCGTCCATGTTCACGTAAGGACACATTTGGGGGTTACTTGTAATTTCAGGAATAATAACAATATGTAAATTCATTTCTACTTTTTCTTGTAGTAATATTTTAAAGATCCTGATAGTGCTGATGTGCTGGGAATTTGTGTCTGTTTCAGTTTTTTTTAATAATTTTGGAAAGCGACTGCTTTGGTGACACGTCGATTGCGCATCATCCATTCACCATTACATGCACATTTCCATTTTCAATAATTAGAACGTTGCAATGTAAATTTCTTTCACCAAATCCGATAACTGTTTTTCTTTGTGTAATCCACGTTACTCCGCTGCGTTATACATCGTATCATCACGATCTACTGTCACCAAGTTTTATGCTCCGCATCGACAAATCTGTACCTCAGCATAAAGCAAAGAGGTAACGCAGGAGTTTTATTTTGACCAAGCGGAAAGCTTGAGTTTAATCAAAAATGTACTCGGATGATATAGCTTTCTTTATTATGCCCCTGCTGTGGTCTTTTTGATGTATCCCATTTCCGGAGACACAGCCTTCGGAAAAAATTAAGTACAAGTATTAGCAATTCATTTCATTTCCTCTCATTCTATAGGGAAACAGTGTTACGCCATACATGTATAAATTTTACGTCCTTGATGTGTAAAGTATTTGTTTTGTCACATTGTTTAATAGTTTATTTGCTTCATGATCAATACATCTGCTAAATGCCAAGAAAGGATCAATTGAAACATAATGAAATATTAATGAGAATAAACAACAAGAAAATTATACCACTGGGTCGATGGAAAATATTGAAAAATTGTAGTATGTTGCTGTCTACACATTGATGTAACAGGAAAGGTGAGGATTCTATTGTCTATTTTCCTTTCCCTGAGCGTAGAGTGACTCCATGTTTGAGCTGTATTCATCAAAAAATGAACATTGCTTGGTAGATTAAATATAGCAAATTTTAAAACAGTATTTAGCTTTTAGTACCGGTATCAGAACGTCCTTGTTTATAAATATCCATCATTTGTGTGCTGATATTAATTTGGATTAAATGATTTCACCTACATGACTTTATTCACTTTATGTGATTCGGTAAAGATCGATAAATTATCCAAAATGAACCTGAAATGCTTCATTAAATAGAATTTGATGTCAGTGAGAGCGAATTCGATGATGCTTAAACAGATATTGTAAATGCTTCAGCTCGTGAAACTGAATCGTTTGCTGAATGGAAAGTATTAATCCTATAATTAGTCCCATCACCAGCAACATACTACGCTCAAATACCATAATGCTGAGCAGTTTAATCTAGACAATAGGAAAAATATCATCTAAAATGTTATCACGAATATGATATCAGAAGTATAATCTAAATTGTCATATGAAAGACAACAATATATAATGCAAGGTAACCCAGTTACTATCTAAATCATCCTCTGAAATGTCAACTACGCATAACGAAATCTCAACCAAACAAGATGAATTCTGCAATGAAATGACTAAAAATAACGAGTTCCGCAATTAAACTTCTTCTTATATAACAAAGCTAACAATCACTGTATCAATTAAAAACAACGCAACAAAATGAGACAATAACTCATCAAAGTGCCTTGACTACCTAACTAGCCACATTGAAAGACGTACTCCAAATTTTAACTGAACCAGATATTGTGTCGTTCAAACTATATGATGAAATATCAGTTACCAATAATAAATAATTAGATTAAGAACTGACACACATAGTGCAGCCTGCAGCTGTTGAAATCTTCATCTCAGAATGCACTTTCGAAAAAGTTATCGAGCCAGAAGTAATGCCGTCCGGGTACACATTAAGTGAAAATTTGTTGGAATCACAAGGCAAAGATAACATTTCGACGCCAATCAGTAAAATACAACGGAAGCAGTCTAATGCAAAACATACGATACTACACCCATTGCCATCTGTTGATATCACACGCAGGGAAAAGATTTATTCTACTCTACACAATAATATCTCTAGTAACAAAATAAATCATGCTGGTCTGACACCTAAATACATGCTCTATTAGGTGGGAGCAGCCCTTCCGTTATACTTAATTGTACTACATGACTGCTTGTCTGAAAACGAAATGTAACAGGTGTTCACTGCTATTAAAAACAATAATACGAGGGTCATTCAGTAATTAAAGAGACAAACTGGTCTGGAGAAAAAAGCGTTTATTTATACGAAACAATAATTTTTCTACTTTTGAATATTTATGCACTTGTTCCAACGGGCTAAAAGGTTTTTTATTTCGACTGCAAAGAGCTCTTTATCTTTATGTTCGAACGAATTTCCTACAAACATTTTCACGCCCTCGTTGTTCTGGGACTTCTTCCCACGTAATGCCCCCTTCAGTGCACCAGACAAATGGAAACCACTTGGTGCCAAATGAGGACTGTAAGGGAGATGAGGCAGTACTTCACAGCCAATTTTGTCAACGGTTTCACGGGTTAGTTGAGCAATATGAGGACGTGCGTTGTCTTGCTGTAGAATCATACCTCTCCTCTGTCATCCACCACGTCTCTCTCGCATGGCTGGCTTCACCTTGTTTAAAAGCAAATCCGAGCAGTATTGACTGTTCATTTTACGCTGCTCTTCGAGATAATCACAAAAACTGGACCTTCAGCATCCACAACTTTTCCTGCTGATGCTTAGGTTGTAAATTTTTTCTTGACAGGTGAGTTGTTATGCTTCCGCTCCATGCTTTGTCTTTTTGATTCTGGCTCATGGAAGTGAACCCAAGTTTCACCACAAGTTAAAATTTTGCTGAGGAAGTGCACACCTTCTCTTTAATAACGTTCCCTTAGTTATGTGCACACTCTCAAACTTGTCTCCATGTGTAGCTGTGTCAAGTCCTTTGGGATCCATTTTGCTCATGTTTTGCGGTACTTCAGTTTGGTACAAATAATGTTAGGAACTGTACCAGTACTAACTTGAATCTTATCAACTATCATTTCCACAGTCACACGGCGGTCGGCACGAATAATGTCATCAACTCGACTTTCAACTGAGGGAGTTGAAACTGGAACTGGTCGGCCAGAACGGTGTTGGCCAGTCACTGAGTCCCGACCACTTCCTAACTGCCCTCCCGATTTTTAAAAATTTGCACGATTAATTCAACCTTCATCATAAACTTAGGATCTTGTACGTTATGTATTCACTGGTTTCTTGCCTTCAGCAAGTAAGAAACGAGTTACAGAACGTTGTTCAGCTAATGCGGACGTTTCAAGCAGACTCACCATCTTCAAAAGAGTTTTTGAGGTTATAAACAAAACAATGTTGATACATCAGCTGATCAGGGCTCATCCCAGTGATGCTAACTTTAAGCCATAAAAATTCCAAACTTTGCCTACTAACAGTTTTTCCCCAGACCATGAATGACCCTCAAAATAATACCAGTAAGAATTGCAGCACTTGTCGAAAGATGATAGCGTCAATCTGGTGCAGCAGTCGATGATGCTACTGCTATGATATACTCGTCATGCGGAACAAGGTCCTGCAAATCTGATCAGTTGTCGCAAAGGTGGTGACCAACAACAAATCACTTTCCAACGTTGGACTAAGGCAATGCCAGGGTTATGACATCTACACAAATAAGTAAAATAAATACAGTTTTAAATGGCATTTTAGAAGTTGCTAAACTGTAACTGTACTGTGAACTGGTGAAGGTGCTATCCCACATAAGCCCTGTGATGGATCAGGGGTAATAACATAATTTAGTAAACTAATTGTATTACAGTGATGACATGGACATCAGACAGGAACTAATTTTTCACTATTTTAAAACTTGTGCTCGGAACGAAGAGGCTGTCCAAGCATTGGCACATCCAGGAGTACGAAAGATGCCGACTATGATTGGAATAGACCTGGACGTTATGGTGTACATTATATTATCCAGTTTATGTAATAATTTTTGTCCTGTCACAGAAGTATGCACATATCCTGTACAAAACTGTAGAATCATTAGATTGTTGTTAAATTATGTGTTGTTAAGAAGCAGAATCAGGTGGAGGTTAAAATAGCAAGTGGAATGAGATAATGCCCATTCCTAATTAAAATTGGTTTATTAGTAGACAACATACACCAGTAGCACACGCTCACACTCTAGTCAGATTGAATTTGTAGAGTCTACTACTGTCGATTGAACACAACAAGAAGAATTGAAACAATCACTATAAAAGTATTCATATGTGTTTGGGAGCAAGCATGGTATTAACAACACATATATAAAAAAATTAAGGGACTATATGACCACCAGAGCTTGGAAAAAATACTTCCATAAATTGGTGATTGCATTTATATTACCTGAGATGTTTTATGTTTAGACGCAGTTACCATTTGTTATCCGTGACTGGTTTACTCAATATAATTAGAGGAAAACTTAATACCATGTGTGAGAAGGATGTCTGCATGGACTGAAGTAATATTAGTAAGTTAATGCTTCCAGTAACTGGCCATTCTTTTGATGAAGCAAAGTTACTCAACAACATGTAGATGAAGATAATTTCTATTAACTGAGTGTATGTACTGAATGCGTTACTTGTAGGCCTTGTGCTGCCAAGGCTATTCAGCTATTTATTGCTGTATGTATGTGCGTATATAGTAATTATAAGAGGAGTAAAGCAAAAGATACTCTAGTGTAAACCGTTTGTACAGTACACCAAACGGGCTTGGCACGAGGAAAGAGTGCTAGAAATTGAAACTCTTTGTAAATATTAACCTCTTATAATTACTACAAGGTGCCTTTAAGAGAATGACTTAGTTTTAATATTCCTCAAAACTATGTAAATGTTAGCTAAGTAATGCAAGGCTGTTTTGAATGAGTACAGTTCTCTTAGTTCGACGCAAGTTGCAAGTAGTTATTTTGCCCAGCTTTGAACCTAGATTTTCTTTTGATGTTACTTTGCCTTTCTGTGTTCGGTTTACTGACTTGATCCAACATTTTGTGCAAACGGTGACTTTAGTTCTGTAAAGAATGTTGTCCTGACCGGTACAATATGCAATTTTTACGCAAGGCAGGAGTGTATAAAGTCAAGGCAGTCTCGTATATGAAAGGTATTTTATTACTGAAAATCCACTTTTGTCGTAGTACGAGCATATAATTATGGTTCCCACAAAATGAAGCACACTTTTGTTCCTCGTTTTATTATGAATATTTGAGATCCGGCGGGGGAAGAGGGGGACCAACAAGCATGGACTGTAAAGAATAAACTAACGAACAGTCATACAGTGAAGTGAACTCCTAAACATAAAAGTACTGTAACAGTGAGTCTTTGGCGAGAATATGCGACAGTCATGAAAGCATATCGAGAGTAGTTGTGGCACAGTCAACTGATTACTGTGTTAGGGCGTTTTGATGTTGACTGCAAAGCTCAATTACTAGCCTTACGTCCAAGTTGTACTTACGGGGGATGAACTCAGCAAAAGGCCATCGTCTCCTGGTTGCATTTCATAATGATGGCGATGTTATCCAGGCGTGAGGTGCAACCCACGATAGCACACTCCATAAACACTAACTCTAAACAGTTCCTACGCGCAAGAGTCAGTGAGTCTCTGGCATGTTCTAACTGATATGCTACTGTAACTGATATGATACTGTAACAGTGAGTCTTTGGCGAGAATATGCGACAGTCATGAAAGCATATCGAGAGTAGTTGTGGCACAGTCAACTGATTACTGTGTTAGGGCGTTTTGATGTTGACTGCAAAGCTCAAATACTAGCCTTACGTCCAATTTGTACTTACGGGGGATGAACTCAGCAAAAGGCCATCGTCTCCTGGTTGCATTTCATAATGATGGCGATGTTATCCAGGTATGAGGTGCAACCCACGATAGCACACTCCATAAACACTAACTCTAAACAGTTCCTACGCGCAAGAGTCAGTGAGTCTCTGGCATGTTCTAACTGTGGTTGGTAGATTAATTTAACAAAATTACCGAACACTGGAAAATATTAACGAACTCTGCCTGGCTAAAGCATTTATTGAGGAAAGAGTGAACACAACAAAACATTCACTAAACATTGAGAGTTATCTGTATCATTGGTAGATCCGGCTATCGAAAAATTACCGTCGCTTTTAATTTTTCGTTAAAAATCGTTGCATGTGGCAAGTCCCAGATCACAACTAATTAATATTTCTGCTTTTACCATATCGATACTCAATTTATTTCTAGGGCTTTTCCACGAGAACGAATTTGTGGATGTAGAAGAATGAGTTTGTAATCGTTCCGAAGTCTTATTTAGTGTACAGATCTCTTCATATAAACTATCTAAATTAGACATTTGAATGGAATTCTAAAAGTACCGTACCATGAAACCTCCCCTTAGAAAAATTAATGAATTACTGTGCTGATAAACCCCTTGCGTTATTTGATTTTCAAACAGCTGAGCAAAACTGAACGTACTCAGACATTTCTCTCTTTACTTATTCTGATCATCACTAAACTGACACACAATATTTTTAGCGCAACGCAGACTGACTTTCAATAATCCCTACAAAAGAATGGCCCTGACTAACGATAATCTATACCTTTCATGAATCGCTTACCTCACAAAAATCTTCGTTACTCGAACTACTGCAATACAGCGAGCGCCAATACTGCCAGCTAAATAAAGGATTCTAACTACTGAAGGCACTAACTACTGATAGGCATAGTTAGCAAATGAAAGATTTTGATAGAGAATAAACAATGTATTTACCTTAATAGTGTTCAAAAGTTATAATATATATATCAGTTCATGGCATCCAGTCTTATAAATTTCCTTCTTCTGACGAACACGCGTCCAAATCGTCCGCTCTCAAAACTCTGCCATCTCTCTTCCCACATACACCACTGCTGGCGGCTCACCTCGAACTGCCCAACGCTACGGGCTGTTCACATCCAACTGCCCAACACTACAATAGCGACTACTCCAACAATGCCAACCAGCCACAGACTTCACACAGCACAGCCAGTGATTTTCATACAGAGCGTTACGTGACGTTACCAACATAAAAACCTAAACAGACTACTTAAAACCACTCATACTTAGGTATCGAAAACCGAACATGGGGCTGAAACATCGAACAGTTCGGTAAAATACAAAACACTTGACAAACCAGATTCTGATGGTCTGCGAGGCGGGATTGTCGCTGTGAACTCTCAGTTGGTGGTCATTATTAAATTGAATTACGTGTTTGAAAACAAAAGGACTTTCCCAACAGAAACATTAAAGTAGTACCTTAAAGACAAAAGTGATTTTGACTCTGTGAGATCCTGCCTCACACACTTTAGTAGTCTAGAAGAACCCCTTTGGCAACCCCACCCCTACTAAACCACGGATCCATCTAACCTGTTAAACGTATGTATTGCTCTTTGTGTCTACATAAAATTTTGTTTAACTATATCTTAACAATAATATTTTCAGTGTAGCCTCTATAGGTTTACTCTGTGTAGTACGGATTCCACTGTACTACTGTTTCATGTAACCTGACAAGGCTGAACCGTCTGAGGCAACCACAGAACACATGGAAAACTGAGTGGGTGCTACCTCTTACTGTTCCAGTTGGTGAACTTTCCATAGAGAACCTCATCATTAATTTGGGTCCAACCACAGCCAACGACGTCGCCTAAAACACATACTTG